>NW_020539726.1:9239348-9486848 GCF_003426905.1 Ctenocephalides felis | reverse complement strand
AATAAAAGCATTTATGTGCCTACCTGAAATTTGTATTCTATATGTACTTATTACTTGCACATTTCCTCATCGTATCGATTGATCTAATTGGATATTATCGTTTGCAACATTTTTTCAAAGTCGCAGTACGTAGACCTCATTAGTTTTATAAAGGCTAAACAAACATCGTTGGTATAAACAGAAAAGATAAGCAGAAATATATGGCAGAACTGCATACTTATTAAAATCTATTTACAGTAACTGTAGGGTTGTTTAGTTGTTTGTCATTCAGTCTGCATATCTATTCCAAGGATTTCCTGATACAAAAAATATATTCATTGAATCTGAACAAGAATTTATGTAATATGTAAGTCAATTATATCTGGATTAATTTCAGAATATTAGTTGCATACGTGGAGAACATACGAATACCGTAGAGTATAATTCTGCCTTATGTCTCTAGTTTTTTTTAAAGTAATATTTGTCCATAATCTTATGTTCCGGATTGTCTAGGGTTTTGAAAACCATAAGTTTAATGTTGAATCCGAGAATCATATCTTCCTCGTAATTAAATTATAACAACCCATAAAATATCTGAAAATAATATATTATGTAACCAAACAACAAGTCTGCTTTTATAAATCAAATACCTAATAACAATTTCAAAGAAAGTTTACATTAGTCTCTCACATTAATAAATTCGAACTTCACGATAATTATGAAAACAAACGAAGAAGTGCTAAAAATTAATAGAAGATGACTTAATTACGAAAAAAAAAAACAAAATGAAAAATATGAGACGTAATATAACATCACAAGTTAAAGAAGAGCATAACATATAATCGAATAATGAAGATCTCAATACAAGTCCGTAATTCTGATTAATACTATACTAATAATTCTGACTAATAAATACTAAAAGGAGTGCGCGTAAGGATCCCACGCGATTGGAGTAAAACTTATTTGCTACTGTAAAAGTAGCAATTTTAAGTTAAATAAAAATAAATATATTATATAACAATTTTGAATAATGTTTATTAGTAATATGGTAACACACTCGTGATGCACACATTTATTAGTGTCAACCATTATACATATTTATATCATGATAAATTATAATTTATATATTTATAATAGCATTAAAGTATGTATATTATTTAAAAACAATAATGTAATTAAAATCATAATTCAAATATAACATGATCGGTTTGTCATTGTAATTATCATTTAGAAATGAACCTTCATTAGAGAAATAAAGTAATTGCTAATTAATAAATTCTATAATAATCGTTCATACAGTGGATTATGTTGAACAACGCCTAAACAAATATTGTTTTTGCAACTTCACTCATCATGTAATTGTGTTTGAAGAACTTCATGTAATTAAAATTAACATAAATTAATACATTCATTGATTGCTTGTATTTTTTTACTTTTTAGCTGGCGATATAATCTCATTCTTTGAACAGCTGTAATATCTGTTTTGCCTAAAAACTATTTTCCATTTTAGTAACTTCAAAGATTTATAGAAACTACGAATAATATAGAAATAAATTCGAATCAATACACTTAACGTTTAGTATAAATGTTAATTTGTTTTATTATTTTCAAGAAACAAAGTGAAATATCCTTTTGACTCAGGCATTTTTCATTAAATCAAGATTTGTACTACAATGTAACTTTAAAATGTTTATTTTTCTATGCCGATTTCCTTGTCGATATCGGTACGCATACAACGTTGACACCGTTACGCATACAACGACAGATCTCTATTCACACGCGCGACGACAATTTACCGATTTGAATGATCCAAAAAACATTTGATTCCTATTGATAAAGCGGACAATATGATCATTAGACATATGCACGACAATATAAATTACCAGATATTTTATAGATATTTCAATGATAAGTACAAATTTTGAATACAATTCTATGGGTTTTGTTCAGGCATTAAACAACGATAGGACGCTTACGCGCTTCGATATTTTTTCGCTGCGCAACTAAAGCAGCACAATTACTTTAAACAATTTCAGCAATTTCAAAATATTTCAAAGTAAAAAAAAATATTTTCAATATTTTTAAAAAATTTCACGTTTCTCAATAATATATTTTTTTCTGAGTTTTCAAAAATTTTGAAGCTTTTCTAAAAATTTTGGTTTTCGCTACAGGAAGTTTCAGTAACTTGCATTAAAGCACGGTGCCAAGCTCTAATGTTTTTTTTTACGATAATACTCGTCAATATATCAAAAATTAACTGCAATTCATTTTTTATGGAATATTGAACATTATCATAATCTAGATAATATAATTATAATTGAATTGAGTGCCTAATGCATAATTATCTGGCGCATTAACTACATAATGGGTATCTAATTAACATAAATCTGGATTAACGATGAACGTTTCCTATGACCTAAATAATACCTCGCAGAGCAATTACTATTTTACCATGGTTTTATCTAAACTCTATCACCGAATCAGATTATGCCATTGGTCATTCCAGTCAGATTATTTGAATGAAATATTTTACAATGATGATAAGCGTATTACGAACCATGCTATCCATTTAATGATCTACAAATAGAGTTGATACAATTCATGTGTTAGAAAATGAAACAGCTTTTATCAGCATAATTTTCGAAGAAGTTTTCCAAAATATCTTATTGAGCTCACGCTTCAATATCGTTCTCGTTTCGCTTCATAAATGCGCAATTTTCCCGATGGAAAATAGTGATAGTGATATCGTTCTATTTAGTATTAGTTTGATATGCCTCAGGCGCGCAGCTCAGTTTCCCAGCCAGATTTTCGTTTTTCATTATTTTCTGCACTCTAAACGATTTTGCTGCGACAGAAAACACCAAAGATTTTCTGAATATTCTCGTATTTGCTTGGCATACTTTATTTTTGAACTATAGTTATAACCAAATGCAAAATACTTTAATATTCAATCTTTTAATAGTGAGAGCTGCCAAAAGTATATTTGACAATTTTCAACAACAGTGTTCGAATCACAAACTAAAACGAGATGAATTCAAAAACAAGTTCACAACTGCTCTGCGTACTAAAATATTTTTTTGCATGAAATTTAATTTAATTAATTTTAAATAAATAAGACAAAATATTATATACTATAAAATCAATATGTTATCATTCAAGAAATTGATGAATAGAAATTCGTTTCACAGATCATTTGAGCTGAAATGCCCAAAAAATAAAAAAATATTATAACATTTGCAGAAAAATCATTGAGAAGGTCTACGATATCTCAAAAATAAGTAGAGTTACGATATTTTAACGACAATATTTGAGAGCAAAAAATGTAACTAAATGAGAAAAATGTATCAGGAGATAAACAGAAATGTTTGAAAATTCTTATAGCAAAAGTATTTTCTTTCGATGTAAGTTTTTTGGTGGTGAGCACTATTGTTTAGTTTACGTTAATTTTAAGTTAGATTCAGTTCTTTTTATATATCCTCTATAAAAACTTACAACATCAGATTGGGAAAAAAGAACAATCTCAGTCTATACCCTGACAAAGGTGTAAACAATAGAATTAGCAAATAATGAAGAGAAAGTTAATTTTACAAGAGACGAGTTAAATAAATAAAGTTATTCCAACTATACTGACGATTATTTCGGACAAAATACTAAATCAAAATTTATACAGTGTTAGTATAATATGTACCCTTGAAATTTATATTTTGCATTGGCTTACGAATGTGGCTATTATTTTGTAAAATCTTTTCAAATTAAGAATAAGACATTGGACCTGATTGCTTCCTGGCTGTGCCATTCTACTCCACCTATTTTTTTGAAAAACAGTTTTACTGAACAGTAAAACAGCAGATTGTTGTTTGTTTGATATGTGTTATTTGCTATGACATAATTGTTATTATTGCTCGATGTCAAATTGGACCTTTGTGCTCCGTATTTCCCTTTTTACGAGATTTATTTTGTTAATTTTAAATAAAAATAAGACAATATGATGTTATATGGACTCCCCGTAGGTAAGCGGTTAAGAGCGACGGGACTTGTTTCAGAGGTCCCGGGTTCGTTACCCACTTCGAGCAGCCTGTTGTCAGGCAGCAGTGACAACGATTTTCACTTGAAAATATAGATAGCAATATGTTTCCAAGTGAAAATAGCACGTGCCCGGCATTGCTGCACCAATAAAATGCCAGCCCTATTAGATTAAATCTAATAACAAAATCATCAAATATGGATGGATTAACCATTGGGTTACCATCTAAAAAAATACGAAAGAAGGAGAAGTTTCAGCCCAACAGCTCATAGGACGTAAGGTTCTGATAGCAAAAATAATTTAAAAAAAATATGATGTTATATTATACTATGAAATGGTATAATTGAAATTCCTAAAATGTATTGAATTTTAAATATTTATAGAGAAAAATAATATTACATTACTATATAGCACAGTTATGAGAAAACGCGCAGCATAAACAACTTTTTTTGTTGATTAAATTGTGAAAATTACACACAACGTTATATATTTTTTATACAAAATTGACTGAATTTGCACAAAATTGACTGACTGATGACTGAAATGTTTCACAAAACTTATTTAATTTTGAATATATATAAGACAAAATAATAATCATCAAATAAAATATTTTCAATCATCTGACGAGATAATTCTGTAGTGTTTTATTTTGCTCCGTTTTTTTCGATTCATGGTTCTGAGGAAAAAAAATACATTGGAAAACATATTTTGCACATCCAATACATACAACTTTTTTTGTTAAATTGTGTTAAACAAAACATGTTATTATTAAGATTGTCCTAAAGATATTATGAATAAAATATTGCAATATAGATATACTTAGTAACAGAAATTTTAAATAATTGTAAGTACGTTGTCAAGAAATGTAGCATTTATTATTACGTACAAAACCCACCTTTTATAGTAGCATCAATAAAACTACAGTACTCACATTAACGTTTACAACTAATTAAATTACTCTTATGTTTCTGCTACTTTGTATGGTTTGTAATTTGTAATACCTTACCCAATAGGTATAAAAAGTATAAATAGTGGGGCGCATGACATCTTGCCTTAAAACAAATTGCTGGAACTTGCCGTACCAAAAATTATTTGTTTTAAAAAGAGAAACTATACATTTCAGAGAAACCATAAATTTTTGAAAAAAAAATGTTTTTTTGCAAAAAAGAGTATTTGAAAAAAAATGTTTTTTTTTATTTTGGAAGTTCAGAACTTTTTTTCAAAGTAATCGTACTGCTTTAACTAAGTTTAAAGTTACACAGGACTATCTCCCGTGAACAATAATAAGAAACTACTATTAGCAAGTAGTGTAGTAATTATTATTGTTAATAATTAATATTAAAAATATAAATTATTAATTTATCAAGATCATTTGATACTCTAAAATCTCAAAACGTAAATCGAAAAATTTGTCAAAGCGCGTGTCAAATAAGAAAATCATCAACAGAACAAGACGAAACGTCAAAGAATCTTATTAATGACAACCTTTCATGCTCTAATTATCATTTTATTTCACATCCGTCGCTGGCACTGAATATAATTACGTTTACGGCTTGTAATTAATTATAATCCGGCGTCTGAAAATTAATTCCAAGCAATAATTTAATGTAGGCGAATAAGATGAAGTGGCGCAAAAAATAATAGCAATGGATCAGCCTTAAGGGATCAAATTCCGAGTGTGGAGATTCCAAGGTGATGTATAATGACAAATCGGTTAGTACAGCTCATGTCCTGCCACTTTATATCTCACACCAACCTACAATAAGAAATGTTAAGGGACGATGAGACAATAATATTATAACCTTCTCCAAGGGAATCTCGCATAAAGCTAAGTAGTTAATCCTTAGTCACTTCCTTGAAATATGTCATCTACATTTTTGACATTGGACTTATACGTTATATTTATTGCAGGTGAGGTTTTGTTAATCTTCTTATTATTTTAATATATTTCGCTAAAAGCGCATTATTTTATCCCATATATTTACCGGATTTCTATAAGCGTGTCAACGAATGAAATGCTTTGTTCTCGGACTTTTGGTACATCTGCATCTTATTTGGAACAGAGTAGGTGTGAGGCACTAAAGTCCAATTTGATTTTAAGTAATAATACTATATAAACCTCACCACACTTTGTACGTATCAAACTAAAAAGTACGTTATCGTACTATGTTCAATAAAATTCCTTGAAATATGCCCTCTACATTTTTCTCATTGGACTTATACGTTATACTAGCTGACCCGGCAAACGTTGTTTTGCTAAGTAAGTTATTTTATAAATAATTTCTAGAGTATCTAAAAAATTAATACTTTTTGTGTAAGGATGTGTTGTTTGAATTGCTATATACAATGAGGTATTATAGAAACAATAAACCCCATTAGTTTGTATATATTTTATTAATACAACCAAACTGAAAGTTTTATACACTTTCTATAGAAAACATGGCATAATTCAATCCAAGTCTTTGTTGGTCTTTCGACTTATATAGTCATTACAAATTCCATTTAATCGATTAATGAATGCGTTTCAAATTTTTTGAATTTTTTTTTGAATTCTGGATTTTGTGTATAATTGTAAATAATACTATTGAGCTTATACAAATTTCTCAAATTTCTGCGAGGAGAGATACAAAATGATTTAGGTATCTCTTTTTTGACCTGCTTTTTGAAAAGTTTCTAGTAATATTCGATGAATAAAAGTAAATTTAATAAAAAGTATATATGTAGAACAGGGCAAGGCACAAAGGTCCAATTTGACTTTAAGCAAATATAAATTTTATTATGAAAATCAAACCAATTACATCACAACAAATGACACATTTCAAATGAACAATTATCTGACTACGTTCAGTAAAACTACCAGCTACTTCATCATTGTAAAAACGTGCTTTTTTGCTGTCTTTAAAAAAAAATGTATCTAGACCTTTTTACCCTATAACGGGGTAACTTGGAACGGCCAGATGGCAAGCAGGTCTAATGTCATATTTTAATTTCAAAGGTATTTTACAAAATAATTACATTTTCAACTAATTGCTAGAAAACTACCAATGGAAGAAAATACTTTTACTATGGATTTTCAAAGATTACCATTTATCTCCCAATACCAAAGTCATAAGAATCAAGGTTATAGCTGATTATACATATTTTTCCCTTTACATTCAAATACTGCTGTTAAACAATGCTTAGCTTTACTGGTTTTTGACACTTCGGTCGTGGATCTTCATATATTACTATCCATTCTTGAATAAATTCAGAAAATTATAACTGGAAATAAGCTATTCGACAAAATGTTCCTTTGATCAATTCCAAATTTAGGTTCTAAATCTGAATAATCTAGAAAAGGTTTTATAAATACCAATGAGTACATAATTATACAAATAAGTTCTTTCAGAGCATTGTGTTTGAGAAAAATATGATTTGTCAACCATACTGAGTTATACATAGTTCGCTTCACTGTTTATACGAATGGGCAATGGCACTATCATTATATTATAATTGTTAATTATTTATTTAAAATAAATAATTTTATTATTAATTCCTTACAAATATTGAATTGTCATCCATGCGTGATTACATAGCTGTCATTTGCTTATTGTTATTCCAAGTCGAACAGGATAAAAGGTATCCTATGTCCTTCTCCTGGCTCTGAACCAACTTTTACCAACTTTACCAAAGCCAATTTTCAGTTAAATCGGTTCAGCCTTCTTGAGTTATAAGTTCTGACGATATAACTCCAGAATGCACAAACCGAATTCGACAATTTTGCATTCGCTGGAAAGGTTTGGGGCTCCGTGAGGTTTATAGCTGGGTTATAATATATGAGAACCAAAAACTAATATTCTATCACTATAGTTTACTTAAGGTAGTCGATTACTTCAATTAGACCTTTTTATTGTCGAATCAAAGCACATTTGCTGATAATATATATATGCCAATTAGTTGTAAACACCTGAAACATTTTATAAGATATGTATAAAGAAATTACAAATTAACAACAATTAATGTATAACTATTTACATTTTTATTACAAATTTTGAGGTTATGTCAAGAAACTATATTTCAGAATATTTTTTTTATTAATTTGTTGATGATTATACTTATTGCTGATATATAATATAAACACCTCAAATACTCTATTTAAATACGTATAAACAAATATACATAAATACCTAACTACATAAATAATTACATTCTCATTTTCAAGATATAAATTTCCCCATCGTCCATCTGGAATCGCTTGCTATTATTAAGAATTAATTTACTTGCCACTTCGTAATAATTTTCCGTGGTGATTAAAAAATTTATATTATTCACGTAATAATTTTCCAAAAGTAGTGATTAAAAAAAGCATATTAATATATTTGTATCAAAACAGAAACACCGAATGACAGTTGACAATTGAAAGTAAATGTCATGGATAAAATCATTAATAGAATCATAGATTCAATAAACTAAATGGATAGTTTAAAAATAATTAATTTTGAATTAGAATGAAATAAAGGGATAAAAAGTATACTATGTCCTTCTCCTGGCTCTAAACTACCTCCCTGCCAATTTTCATCTAAATCGGTCCAGCCGTTCGTGAGTTATAAGTGGTAGCACATAAGGCGTTCCTCTTTTATATATATAGATTTATTGCAGTTGAGGCTTTATTAATCTACTTATTATTTTAATAACTTCTGCCAAACGCGTAATATTTTATGCCATATATTTATCAGATTTTCATAAACATATCAAAGAATGAAACACACGTATCAAACAAACAATTATCGTACTATCTTCAGTAAAATTCCCAGTTCATTCTAAATTATATTTACGTTATTTTGTGATATTTTTCTAAAATTTCTCACATTTACTTTTTATCCCATAGGCGAGTTAAAATGGGACAGCCAACGTCTTATTGTAACACGGTATATAACCATGATCTGGCATTTTGTCAAGCGCATTCATCAGTAGAGTTAAAATATTATAGGTAGATTAATTTATTTATCTAAAATAGCTTTTTTTAACTGAATTGACATTTTTACTACTATTCTTTTTAATTACTACTTTACCAGAGTAAAAGTTTAGTTAATCTTTTTTACCCCACCCAAATGCTATTATGAAAGTTATATATAAACATTAGTTCAGTATAACTTAAAATTAACAATGTACCTTATAAAACAATGAAATAACTTATACTTAAAAATTATATAAGGATCACCAGTGCTGCTCACGAACGAAAAAAACTAACAACGAAAAAAAATGTTATAGATTTTCAATTGCTTGATTTTAGGTCATGTCTGATTACACATCTTTTTGCCTCTACATTTAAATACTGTTAAAAGTTTCACTTGTTTTAGAGATATTGGTTTTGGATCTTTTTAGGCGCGGACCTTAATATAAAACGAATATTTGACTCTCTTAATGCAGGCACCAAATACGCTTCTTTGTCTATAAGAAAAGAGGTATTATTTATAAAAATCGTTGTAATGATTTTTATTGAACTATATATTTACAAAGTATAAAAATAATCACTCTATCTCCTCAAGTGCATCATAATAATCTTTCAAAAGTCACCTTGTACTATGGACCTGATGGTATAAAAAATATTCAGAATTTAGAAAGTTAATCTTACAATATTCTATTATTAACTAACGAAGCTAAATATAGAGAAATTTAAATAAAATTAAAATAAGTGGTATACGAAGAAAAACCGGGTAACATTCAAATAAATACTAATAAATATTAAAGTAACATAAAATTATATTCATTTCTCTTGCATATTTGATGATAGAACATCCATTTAGAAAAAAAACATTAACTAAAATAACTTTTGAGTTTTGCGAGACAAACCTTCGTAGTTCAACAAAATATATAAAATGTTGAAAAGATGAGAAATTGAGACAGAAATATTAAATTGACGGAACATTAGCCTAAAATTCGCAATATTTTTTTACATATTATTAAGAAATGTTATTAACATAACGATAACATAAATTCAATCTCTTTGCATAAGGATTTTGAAATATCTGTGTTTCATTAAAACACTATATCAATACTTAAATCATAGACCTACAAAAAATTATTCAAAATATTTTACGACTTAATATCAATTTCATCAAAATGTAACTACAAATCATTTTAAATGTTTTTTTATATACATTTATGGAAATATCAGTTTTTCATTGCATTGCAGTAGATTTACTACAACTTTGACACACCAGAAATTTTATAGAGAGTCCACGAAATTGTTAAGCATAAATAATAAATATCAACTGTAGAGTATAAATTTAATCCCGCAGTACTAATTCATACAAAAAATAACCAGCTTATGTTCGTTTTTTTATTCCCCGCAAAAAAACCATAAATAATGTTTATGCAGGCAACTTTTCTGGTGTCTCTGACAACGAATGCGGTATTCAAATAATATATACTTAATCAGGTGTTCAAAGTATTATAAAAAATACTTTATTTATATTATGATTATATTTATTTTTATAACATGGTTTCTATAGTTTGTAACTTTGGATTGAAGAAAAATTATTTAGTTTCAAAATTTATACTGCGTTAAATAATTACAAAATTCTGTTGTCCTATAAAGAAGAAAGTAAGTAATTATCAGCTCACTGAAAATTGTAAATTACATAAAACAGAGAAATCAATTGCAAATCAATATCCTATAAAAATATCAAAAAACGAAAATTGAATAAACAACTAACAATAAATTAATGATTACATAAAATTATTAAATTCATTTGGTACAATTTTGAACAAACGATTTCTATATACAAACAATTATATTTAATTTGTCTAACATACTTCTAAAAAAAAATTAAAATGTATAAAAAGTTCAAAGATATAATTGAAAATTTGAATAAAATAAATATTGTAAAATTTCAACATATGCATTATCTTAAAAATATAATTCTGATAGTTTGTGAAAGAAAAGTTATAATTTGTTAATCACTTTAAGAAAAATTATCATTAAATGCTATTACATACGTATATTCGGATACTAGCAGTGATTGGATATTGAAATTGGATTAGATAAGATTTTATTTAAAAAAAATTACCAACAACAAAAAAGAATTTGTAATTTTAAGCAAAAATCCCGCCATCGCTTAGAAACGTACAAAAATTACTTTGTACTCATCATGTACAAAAATTTCATTTGACTTTGAAATATAAATTCATAAAAAGAAATTGAATTTATGAATTGAGATTTAAATCAACACGAAGAAAAAAAGAATTGTATATGTTTTTCCGTAATTTTAGCCTTATATATTCTATTCAATTTTAATATTTATTTGAACTATTTATCAAAAAAATATACCAGATTAAAGTGCCAGAGTAAAGGAGACCATGGACAGCTAAAAAATAAATCTAAGATTTTCATAATTATCATGTGTAGATTAATTCAATCGTCAATGTTTAACTCCACATGTCTATCAAATAAAAATGGTTAACAACAACCTCAAAAACAAAATAAATTTTTTTAAGCAAATACGTAGAATCTTAATATTAAAACGCAAAAAATATATCATAAAAATTTAAATTTATATGGCAAATGAACGGGCTGCTAAGAGGAACAAATAATTCTTTTATTTATTAAGAGAGAATTTTTTGGATACAACTTATATTAAATATTATGAAACTTTTTATTTTTTGGCGCCTAATTAATTAAAAATTTTGATTAGTAATTAATCTTGAAGAAATATATCAACTATAAATAATAAAATAAAATAACATAATAATATAAAATAACATAATAATATAAAATAACCTCATAAAATAACGACATAACCTCAACATTTTTGACGTTTGACATTTCATGATCAGTATCGATTTACTTTTCAATTTTCGAACTTTTAAATCAACTAGAACAGCAACATTCGACACATGCTGGAAACATCACATCTTAACAAACAGCAAAACTATCAAATCCGGAGTGAAGGAACTTTATTGGTTGATCGCCTAATTTAAAATTAGCATTTGAAAACAAAATCTTGACTTATGAAACAATAAGAATTCCAATCTGGTTATACGGAATAGAGCTTTGGGGCTGCTCTAGTGAATCTAATGTGGCATTGGCATGAAGGACCCAATCAATATTACTTAGAATGAAGATACGTGCACCCTGGTCTGCACGATGATCTGAAGGTGCTATATACTAAAGCCGTCATAAAAACAAGGTCGACTAATCATCATCAAAAATTAGAAAATCACCTTAATTCTTTCGTTGCTCCGCTGCTCCATACACCAGAATCGCAAAGACTAAAAGAACTATGGCCAATTAACTTGATCCAGTAAAATTGCATCAAATAGTGCACACCCAGTGGAAAAACTACTATCTAAGATTATATTTCTATATCAAAATAGTTCATAAAAAATAATTCAGGTTCCGATTATTGTGATTTTTTCTGTTTTTAATATAGTCGCGATAAAACAACTCTAATAATGACACTAGTCGTTTTGAGTGACGACATCGTTGGCCAATGACAATCGAATCAGTATTTATGGCGTAACGCATTTCCGTTGCATATTCACCGAGTTACCCCATAGTCGCGCCTAAAGAAATTTTACTTCAAGAAGTCATTACAGGATGGGTTCGCATAGCAAAAATCGGTGCATATCGCGTGTTTCGTGTACAAAAGAAATGAATTTCATTTCCTCAGTTTCCATCGGCCATCGAGCTGATCGGAGACGCGACCTGTTCCACGTAGCTCGCATGATCCCGTAGCAAGAGCGCTCATCCAGAATTTTAAGTGTATAAGACACGCCCGCTTACCTACTTCGCGTTGACACAGAGCTTCTGCTGATCTCATCTTTTGTTCTATAAATAAATTTTCTAATCGTGTACATATAGCATACAGGCTGTCCCTAGTCTAGAGGATCGATCAGTAAAGAATATGTGCCAAATTCTATCGAAAAGCAACTAAACTTCAATATACTACATTATTCATATAATATTTTTTATTAAATTATTATTATATAGATTTCATGTCAATGGAAATACTGTCCATTTTGTATTATATTTTATTTCTAATTCTTATCTAAAGTCTATTCTTATATATTGAAACTTGTGGTGTATGGCATCGTGCTTTAAAGCAAATTGCTGGAACTCCCCGCACCAATTCTTTTAAAAATTTTTTTTTTTAAACTTTGAAAAACTATTAACTTTTCAAAATATATTTGGACAAAATAACTATTGAAATAAAATGTTTTTTTTTTATTTTGAAATATTTTGGAAATTTTGAACTTTTTTTTAAAGCAATCGCACTGCTTTAGCTGCATAGGCTTGAAATATTGAAGCGCGTAAGCGCCCCGTTACCCCGTTGCCCCCCGTCCAACGAACAAGCGATGTTACGTAAACCATAGAAATATAAATAATATTATATATATATATATATATATATATATATATATATATATATA
Organism: Ctenocephalides felis; assembly: GCF_003426905.1. Classification (NCBI taxonomy): domain Eukaryota; kingdom Metazoa; phylum Arthropoda; class Insecta; order Siphonaptera; family Pulicidae; genus Ctenocephalides; species Ctenocephalides felis. The sequence continues at coordinate 9,473,431 of NW_020539726.1, read as the reverse complement.
TGAGTGAGTTCTTGAGGGCGATACATCAAACAAAGAAAAGCCAAAGATTTATAAAATAATCTTTATTTCCAAACGTTTCGACATTCAATTTAATGTCATCATCAGTGGATATTACGTTGGTTAGTTACATATAGAGAAGTGTACAGAAGCACTAGAGATTTGGCACTAACATTTATACAACTAACTTGTCAGCACTATGCATTTTTTATATAATTTTTTTGTATGATGTAAACAGAAAAATGATAGTTTTATTGAACAAAAATGTAAGTAGAATTGTGTAATTTCTGCCACGACTTCTGTACTTTGCCACGACTTCTGTACTTCTGTAAAGTACAGAAGTCGTGGCAGAAATTACACAATTCTACTTACATTTTTGTTCAATAAAACTATCATTTTTCTGTTTACATCATACAAAACAATTATATAAAAAATGCATAGTGCTGACAAGTTAGTTGTATAAATGCTAGTGCCAAATCTCTAGTGCTTCTGTACACTTCTCTATATGTAACTAACCAACGTAATATCCACTGATGATGACATTAAATTGAATGTCAAAACGTTTGGAAATAAAGATTATTTTATAAATCTTTGGCTTTTCTTTGTTTGATGTATCGCCCTCAAGAACTCACTCATATATTTCAACATCAAAATTAACTACTAAATCATATATATATATATATATATATATATATATTAATATTATTATTATTAAAATATCCATAAATTATCTAATAATTTGATGTGCATATGTCTAATGATCATTTTTGACCGACAAATGTCCTTTTTCACTTTTTTACTAGATCTCCGAAACCGCTATACCTGCTTTCCCAAAAATAATTAGTTGTTCATATTGTTGATACTAGTAAAATGGTTTTTAAATTATTAAAATCGGACGCTCCGTTCTCTTAAAAACTGAGTTACCGTTTTTGGCTCTTTTTGCCCCGAATCTTCAGAACGGTTAGACCTGCCTTTGCCGAAAACTAGTCAGCACGTCACCTTATCAATATGAATCGAATGTTTTTTGAATTATTCAAATCGGTGTTCCCAAAATCATCAACGAGAATTTATATCCGCACATACATACATTTTTTCTAAGGTATGCCAAAATGTTCATAAACCTTCAAAGGTATATACGTAAAGATAAATAAAAATTTTCATTTTCGATTTTTTTGCAATTACTATAACTAAAACTTACCCTACAGGAAGTAAATAAAAAAAACGTACAATACAAAAATAGCGGAATTAATGTTGTTAATTACGTCTTCACTTTCAACTAGTGGTGTATCCTGTCTTAAGGCAAGTTGCTGAAATTATCCGTACAATAATGAAACATTTGAGGAATGAAAATAATCGTTCAACAAAAATTAACAAAGAATAGATATTATAAAAACTAGAATTTGAACACTTTATACAAACTTGATCTTGTATTTTGTCAGAAATATTTACTAGCGATTATTTATTTAACATATCTATAGTAAAAAAGCTGTTTTCAATTTTTTCACTTTTTTATTTGTTATTGTTTGTTGTTTACACTTTTGATAAGGTATAGGTTCAGTTGGTCCTTTTTACCCCATCCAGGTTTAATATTTTAAGGAGGTTATATTATAAAAACTCTTGGATCTAACTTGAAATTAAAAATAAATCTTACCAATATATATATTCACGAATGCGAGCGCCACAGTTAACTGTTTGAGAAATGTTCCTAGAATACCTTAATTTAGTAAAATATTTGGTGGAAAAATGCTAGGAGTGAATAGTTGCGTCCAAAAATCACAAATTTTAAATCTGATCAAAAAAATAATTTTTAACGTAGTTTGACAGATTTTTTAATAAGGTCGCTATTCAGAAATCATTATTAGATACCACAACACAGTACACAGTATCGCAGTCTACATTTGTACTACAAGAGCAGAGAGCCCATCTATATTCTTATAAGAGTGCCCCGGACTACGAAATTGCCGGTTGATTTCATTACAACCTGCCATTCCTGTTTCTCGCTCTCTATTCTCTTCACCGTCTTTTATATCATATAAAACACCACGAGTGAAAAACGGTGTAATAGCCCAGGGGCTTGAATTGTATTCCATTTCGAGAGCCGGTTCGTTATCTTATTACGTTCGAGCTCCCCTGGAAGAGAATAATACTGTTTGATGAAACTTTTCCGCGAGTTTTGTCATGCATGATAAATATTGAAATCAATTTATTGTGAAAACGTGAAGAATTTAACGAACTTATTTCGAAATGATGTTTTCTTCTTGTTGAGGCAAAGCAACGATCGTGTTGACAAATGTGATTACAGATTAATGATTATTCCTTTCGTAAACAGAGGGAAATTCGGGGTGTTAGATAATATAGTAAATGGTAAATAAGCGTTTGGATATTGATACACTTCGAGGAAAATGTACTTTTATTGATATTTGTTATGCAAATAGCTTATTCGAGTAAAATATATTTGTATACAGTATTTATGTTACGATACAAAAAGCACAAGTATCACAAGTAGACTAGTCAATTGTTTTATATTTTGCGGATATTATATGATCACCATATAATAAATATTTTTATCTCAATATAATATATAGAAAGATTATATTCGCGCAAAATTAAAAACTGTACAAATTCGAATTGCTGAACTATAGGGGAGACTGGGTTGTGTCAGGTTACGGTATATATAATTATACTGATTTTGAGATAGGGTCCAAAAGAAAGGAAGAAAGATTTAGTATGTTTTTTTCGAAAAAGTTTCCATTATTGCATGAAATCAGCGCCCTCATTAAAATGATCTATAAACCAACTTTAAAGATCGAAAAGTAAGTTTTTTGTTAGATTTCATTCAATAATAACTATTGTTCGTATGCAGATAAATCAATTTGTTTGTTATTTTGCTGTGAAACTTGGACATTAGTAGTTAATTACCAGTTTTATGTGACATAAGATACAAGTTGTTACTCTTGTCCTTTTTGGGTGAAATTTAAACTTCTAACTTAACCAAGACAAAAATATAAGAAAGAAAGGGAAAGGTAAATTATAAAAATATATTGTAATATATTGCGTTGTGTTACATATTTCTGACAATAAAAGTCATTATAAAACCAATTTGGTATTTATAGTTATTGCTATTTATATGCCTATAATATATGACAGTATGGCAGTATTTTCTGGCAGACAAATGTTCGAATTATCATTTAATTTATTTTCTCCTAGCTAACTGATAATTTAACACAATTACTGCTGATAAAAAAAAGTTGCACAACCGTACTTTGTCTCCCATACAGGCTTCTGGAACGCAAGTCAATTCAATCTATTGATAATAAGCTATTAATTTACAAGGTTGTGATAAAATCTTTCTGAACTTATGGTTCCTAACTGTAGAGCTGTACGACCAAATCTAACATTTTATTAAAATGTCTAAGATTTTTAGACAAATCACCAATGCTCTAAACATGCAACGCAATAATTTTATATAATTTAATAGTGTGAGTGTATGAATCTGTGAGAAATCAATTATATATATATATATATATATATATATATATATATATATCAGTCAGTTACGACAAACAATTTTTCCAACTGTCGGAAATTGTCATGTCAAAAGAATGAAAGGAATATTTGTTGTAAATGAAAATATCATACTAGTTTTTAACTATTATGGCAAAATTATGCTGTCAGAAAAGCGAGTTTTGCTATATTACCAAAGTCTCAAGCAAATAACGCAAACTTTTTCTAGGATTGAATAATCTATGATGCTTCGCATACAGTTGACAGAAGTTTACCCTGACAGATTTTTGTGCGAAGTCCATTACTGGCATGAATAATTTTATATGCATATATAGCATCTGCCAACAGATTTATCTATATACACGAATATATATAGAATTTTTTATATATTTTTGCTAAAAGCATCAAATAATTATATTATGAGCAATAAAAAATTATTACTCGTTTATCATACTTGTGAGTAGTAAGTTCTCAATAGGCATTTAAATAAGTTAATCTTCTCTTCAGCAGAGATAATTTGCCATAAAAAATTCTCGATTATGGTTGTCATTACATAATGTTGTAGATAGTATTTCCAAATTTATTACAAAACAATAAAAACGACGCGCAAAGGATTCGCAATTTGTTCCACACATGTGTAGAATCTTGGTAAAAAATATTTTTTAAGAAGTCCTTTCTCCATTATATCTTCAACCAGTCTACGAACAACACACTATCCAATTGTGATTTTTTAAATTAGTATTTTGTTAAAATATTGTGTAATTACAAGTTTAAGGATTATAATACATAGAGTAGTGCATTACCATATCTTGATACCAATGATTATTAAAATTTTCCAATTTAACACTAAGATTAACTAATTGTAAGTACTAATTACTATTTTATTTTTTATTTTCACTCAAATTCAATTGTTTTAGTTTTTAATTTTATTTTTAGTTTCCACTAAATGAAGGCTAGGATTATAGCCGAAACGTATGGATTTAAAGTAAATTTTTGAAAGAAATTCATGTTTTTTATTGATGTTATGCCCGATTACTAGACTTTGTTAATACATATGTCAACATCAAATTCAGAATATATATATATATATATATATATATATATATATATATATATATATATATAAACTTGACTTGCTAATGCAATGCATCTACTAAACTGTCTTCGTCTTTTCCACAGTACTGGTATCGCACGTACAAGCGGTGCAGGGCCGTAAAGCAGCTCTACCTTGTGACGTCACGCCGCGCGGAAAACACGACACCGTACATATGGTGCTGTGGTTCCAAGAAGGAGGTGCCGAACCAATATACAGGTTAGACTTTCAAAGCCGTTTATAAACTCTAGAGCAATGGCGCCAAATTAATGGCCCATGGAATATGCTCGAGATGTAAATAACAAAATATACTTCCACGTTTATATTAAATAGTAAACTGGGATTGACGAGTATACACGTCATGGCATGGGTAGAGTATTTTGTTAGTTGACGAGAATACTCGACATGTGTATCAATTAGTAACTCATGACTAAATTGCGATTTTTGAATAAAAGTCAAGATATTTGAAAAATTCTGAGATCATACCGACATTAAATAACTAGTTGCAAGTGATATTTATATTTCACTGTGACGCAAATTATATGAATTGATGCAATTTGCCTTAAACTACACCTTAATTAACTTCCCGAAGGAGAAGTTTATGTTTTCATAAAAAAATCCGATTCTCTAATTTTATGTTTTCTCGACGTTTCAAGCCATACTGAATCGAATGAGACCAAATTTGGAAAAAGTATGTGTGTGTGTGTGTGTGCGTGTATGTGAACAGATTTTTTGCCGTAAATCGACGTTTTCTCGAAAACGGCTGGACCGATTTCAAAATTTTAAAAGCTACTCGATGTATCTCGAAGAGGACTATTGTTTGTCAATTTTGTGCGATGATCGGCCAAGCTGTTTCTTTATAAATCGCAGAAAAGTGAAAAATTTTTCGTTTACGGTTTAGCCCGCAATTCTGAATCGATTTTGAAAATTCAAAAACCGTTCGAAAGATATTGATTGGGAATCGTGCTGATTAGTTTTTGGTAGAGATCGGCCGGGCCGTTTTCTTGCAATAAAGTTTTAAAAAAAAATTTCGACGATTTTTATGATTATTTTTTTGACGGTAGATACCATAGTCTTCTAGATTATACTTAAATATTACAGCCGTACGACAACTGGTTCAGCTTTAAAAATTCGTCAAAGTTTGCAAAAATTGGTATCGCTTTTTTGGCATTTGTCAAAATTAGACTTTTGATCGACGTTTTCTCAAAAACGCCTCAACCGATTTTAGAAATTTAAAAGCCATTTGATGTATTTGGTAAGGACTATCGTTTGTCAGATTTGTGCGACGATCTGCCAAGCCGTTTCTTCGCAATTTGAAAAAAAAAGTGTCAAACTTGTCGTCCTCATTTAAGCTCATCCTACCGAACCGATTTTAAAAAATCAAAATCTGTTCGAAAGATTAGTTGGGAATAGTACTGATTAATTTTAGGTGAAAATCTACCGAGCCGTTTTCTTGTAATTAACTGTTGAAAAAAAGTGTTAAATGTTCGTCGACATTTAAGCTCATCCTACCGAACCGATTTTAAACTAGTTGGTTTGGTATTTAGCCTTGAGGCAAATTACATGAACTTCCCGATATGTGTAAATAATCGACTTAATCAAAAAAAAGTGTAAATAATATACTTCATCAATCCTACTTAAAAAAACGATAATAATTTTAGCAAAGTTTAACGAATTTTTAAAATTAAACTAATTGTCGTAAGGCCATATTTCAGTAAGTTCTATAAGACCATGATGTATATCGCCAAAAAAAGTTCCATGAAAATCGGCTTAAATTTTTTTTCAACAGTTAATTACAATAAAACGGCTCGGTAGATTTTCACCTAAAATTAATCAGCATCATTCCCAAATGATATCTTTGGAACAGTTTTTGATTTTTTAAAATCGGTTCGGTAGGATGAGCTTAAATGTGGACAAAAATTTAACACTTTTTTAACTTCCCGTAGGGTAAGTTATTGTAATGGGCCGAAAATCGGAATTGAAAATTTTTACATTTCTCGACGTTTTGAAGGTTTCTGAACGTTTTGGCATACCTCAGAAAAAATGGATGTGTGTGTGTGTGTGTGTGTGTCTGTGTGTGTGTGTGTGTATGTATGTATGGATACAAATTTTCGTCCACGTTTTCGGGCGTACGGATCAACCGATTTGAATGGTTTAAAAAACATTTGATTTCTATTAATAAGGAGAAGAGCTGATTAGTTTTTGGCAAAGACAGGTCCAGCAGTTACGGAGATAAGGAGCAAAGAGTGCAGAAAATAGAAATCGAGTTTTTGAGAGAACGGAGCATCCGATTTGAATGATCTAAAAAACATTCCATTAGTAATGATTGGGAGAAAGGGTTATTAGTTTTGCGCAAAGGCAGGCCCAGCCATTTCGGAGATACAGAGCTAAATGTACAAAAAATGGCAGTTTTTGAGAGAACTAAGCGTCCGATTCAATTGATTCAAAGAACTTTCTGCTTGTCTTAACAAAATAATTGATTTTGGAAAAAAAAATTTGTACCATTTTTTTTTTTTTTTTTTTTTTTTTAATTTTTTGTATATCGAAAATAATTCAGATTTTATTTTTAATTCTGACTATAGTTCTAATATACTTTAAACAAATAATTTCAACTCTGCAATTCAGTTTATATAATTATTATAAATATTAGACAATAATACAATATTTATAATAATCTATTTGAAAACATTCAATATTCCTCGAACGTTTCGTTACGGTACGGGAAGTTCCAGCAATTTGCCTTAAGGCACGATGCCACCCACCCCACTAGTTTCAACATTTAATTACAAGAAAACGGCTCGGTAGATTTTCACCTAAAATTAATCAGCATCATTCCCAAATGATATCTTTCGAACAGTTTTTGATTTTTTAAAATCGGTTCGGTAGGATGAGCTTAAAATGTGGACGAAAATTTAACACTTTTTTTCAACATTTAATTACAAGAAAATGGCTCGGTAGATTTTCACCTAAAATTAATCAGCATCATTCCCAAATGATAGCTTTCGAACAGTTTTTGATTTTTTAAAATCGATTCGGTATGATGAGCTTAAATGTGGACGAAAATTTAACACTTTTTTTCAACAGTTAATTACAGGAAAACGGCTCGGTAGATTTTCATCTAAAATTAATCAGCATCATTCCCAAATGATATCTTTTGAACAGTTTTTGATTTTTTAAAATCGGTTCGGTAGGTTGAGCTTAAATGTGGACGAAAATTTAACACTTTTTTTCAACAGTTAATTACAAGAAAACGGCTCGGTAGAGTTTCACCTAAAATTAATCAGCGTCATTCCCAAATGATATCTTTCGAACAGTTTTTTATTTTTTAAAATCGGTTCGGTAGGATAAGCTTAAATGTGGACGAAAATTTAACACTTTTTTTCAACATTCAATTACAAGAAAACGGCTCGGTAGATTTTCACCTAAAACTGATCAGTACCAGTCCCAACTAATATCTTTCGAACAGTTTTTGATTTTTTAAAATCGGTTTGGTAGGATGAGCTTAAATGTGGACGAAAATTTTACACTTTTTTTCAACATTTAATTACAAGAAAACGGCTCGGTAGATTTTCACCTAAAATTAATCAGCATCATTCCCAAATGATATCTTTCGAACAGTTTTTGATTTTTCAAAATCGGTTCGGTAGGATGAGCTTAAATTTGGACGAAAATTTAACACTTTTTTTCAACATTTAATTACAAGAAAACGGCTCGGTAGATTTTCACCTCAAATTAATCAGCATCATTCCCAAATGATATCTTTCGAACAGTTTTTGATTTTTCAAAATCGGTTCGGTAGGATGAGCTTAAATGTGGACGAAAATTTAACACTTTTTTTCAACAGTTAATTACAAGAAAACGGCTCGGTAGATTTTCACCTAAAATTAATCAGCATCATTCCCAAATGATATCTTTCGAACAGTTTTTGATTTTTCAAAATCGGTTCGGTAGGATAAACTTAATTGTGGACGAAAATTTAACACTTTTTTTCAACATTTAATTACAAGAAAACGGCTCGGTAGATTTACACCTAAAATTAATCAGCATCATTCCCAAATGATATCTTTCGAACAGTTTTTGATTTTTCAAAATCGGTTCGGTAGGATAAGCTTAAATGTGGACGAAAATTTAACACTTTTTTTTTAACATTTATTTACAAGAAAACGGCTCGGTAGATTTTCACCTAAAATTAATCAGCATCATTCCCAAATGATATCTTTCGAACAGTTTTTGATTTTTCAAAATCGGTTCGGTAGGATAAGCTTAAATGTGGACGAAAATTTAACACTTTTTTTCAACATTTAATTACAAGAAAACGGCTCGGTAGATTTACACCTAAAATTAATCAGCATCATTCCCAAATGATATCTTTCGAACAGTTTTTGATTTTTCAAAATCGGTTCGGTAGGATAAGCTTAAATGTGGACGAAAATTTAACACTTTTTTTTAACATTTAATTACAAGAAAACGGCTCGGTAGATTTTCACCTAAAATTAATCAGCATCATTCCCAAATGATATCTTTCGAACAGTTTTTGATTTTTTAAAATCGGTTCGGTAGAATGAGCTTAAATGTGGACGAAAATTTAACACTTTTTTCAACAGTTAATTACAAGAAAACGGCTCGGTAGATTTTCACCTAAAATTAATCAGCATCATTCCCAACTAATATCTTTCGAACAGTTTTTGATTTTTTAAAATCGGTTCGGTAGGATGAGCTTAAATGTGGACGAAAAGTTCAACACTTTTTTTTCAAATTACAAAGAAACGGCTTGGCAGATCGTTGCACAAAACTGACAAATGATAGTCCTCACCGAAATACATCAAATGGCTTTTAAATTTCTAAAATCGGTCCAGCCGTTTTTGAGAAAACGGCGATTTACGGCAAAAAATCTGTTGGTGCACACGCACACACACACACACACACACATACTTTTTCCAAATTTGGTCTCATTCGATTCAGAATGGCTTGAAACGTCGAGAAAACATAAAATTAGCGAATCGGATTTTTTGATGAAAACATAAACTTCTCCTTCGGGAAGTTAAAAACTGTTTGAAAGATATTAGTTGGGAATGATACTGATTAATTTTAGGTAAAAATCTACCGAGCCGTTTTCTTGTAATTAACTGTTTAAAAAAAAATTTAAGCCGATTTTCATGGAACTTTTTTTGTCGATATACATCATGGTCTTATAGAACTTACTGTAATATTACGGCCTTACGACAAGTAGTTTAATTTTTAAAATTCGTCAAAGTTTGCTCAAATTATTATCGTTTTTTTTAAAGTAGGATTGATGAAGTATATTATTTACACATTTTTTTGATTAAGTCGATTATTTACACATATCGGGAAATTCATGTAACTTGCCTCAAGGCTAAATACCAAACCAACTAGTTTAAATTGCAATTGCATGCAAAATCTGTGAATCGTTGACTGATGATAAGTAAATGAGAATCGAGATTAAAAATACATTTAAACGATCTATTTCGAATATAAAATGTTTGCATTTCACTATAATTTGATTAATTCGATTTCCAATCATATCATTGAAACGAACTTATAGAAGATTTACTTATAAGACCACATTCTTGTAATTAGTGTGAAAATTTACTTATAAGACCACATTCTTGTGAAATGTATTTTATTTATGAGCTGTCTTCAGTATATGAAAGAATAAAATATATCTATAGGTATGCATATACTAAAAGCACGGTTTTATCTAATTCTAAGAGATTTTTACAATTGAACTTCTCTCCATGAGCCAATTATATTTTAGAATTTTCGTATTACTTCGAAGCAAGGATTTGAATTTTTACTATTATGTGTACAATATTTCATTGAATTCCTTTATTTTTTAGCTTAATACGTATGTGATATGTTCTTATATTAATACAAAGAAATTTGTAAACGACCAGATTTTCAATGCATTTTTATTCATTTGGTAATAGTATTTCGTAAATGTATCGAAAAGCAAATTGCAAATAAGCACTGATCAAGAATTACAATATATAAACAGTAGTGCAACGGATAGCTACCACCAACCCAATTTAAAATAGATGGCTCATTGCGACCGAAAATTGATGGTAATTACTAGCACATTTATTGGCCTTGACCACTGGTCTTCCGTCGGCCGAGCTAGACGACAGTATTACTACTTGAACAAGACAAAGAGGATAGCGCTACACAATGCACAAACAACATATCTAGAGCTGTCCGATACCTACAGGATCAGTTTCCACAACCTGTTGAATACAACGTGTTTCCGATCATTTTCGAATAGGTTTGACCACACACTGAACGAAGAGAGTGTGTGGCAATCAAGTCACCTTTTGCATCAGTTCAGATTGTAGAAGATGAGATTTATAATATATTTTCATGCATTTGAAAGAGTTTATCATAAATTATTAGGTTTCTACACATCGGAGGAATTTGATAGTAGTCTTAGAAAATGAAGTCTACAAATAAAAGTTAATTCTTAACAATAGGTCTGATTATTAAAACAACAATATTGCTTGCCTGCATATTCAATATTTATTCTATGAAATTTATCTGGATATACAATATTATTATTTCAATCATTTCGAATAGCGCTGGATAATGCACAGACAATATATCTACAACTCTCTGATACCTACAGGATCAGTTTCCAAAAACTGTTGAATACAACGTGTTTCCGATCACTTTCGAATAGGTGTGACCACAACACTGAACGGAGAGAGTGTGTGACAATCAAGTCACCTTTCACATCAGATCAGATTGTAAAAGATGAGATTTTTAATATATTTTCATTCATTTGAAATAGTTTATCATAAATTATTAGGTTTTTACACATCGAACGAATTTGGTAGTAGTCTTAAAAAATGAAGTCTACAAATAAAAGTTAATTCTCAACAGTAAGTCTGATTATTAAAACAATAATATTTTTCCACTATAACCGCTTACATATTCAATATTTACTCTATAAAATTTATCTGGATAAATAATATTATTAATTTAATGCGTCAATTTGTAACAATGTTTGAATTAGTTTGACATCATCGTTTTACTGATTAATATTTCCAAATCCAGCGGATCGATTATTATTTGTTTTTTGTTTTCATTTCACCAAAAACTATCACTGCATTCTAGTACTGACAAAAAGTTTAATTCTTTTGAAATGGTTGCGCCAGTAATAACCTTAGTTGTAACATAAAATGAATTTAACATTAAAGAAAGAAAATATTTTCCTTATCCGAACATATTTAGAAGAAAAATATGTTTACACGAATAAAGTATAAACTGTATATAAATTGAAAGACGTGGATTGTCTGATCCAGATATAAATGTATTATTAATATTTAAAAGAGAATCTGAATACTGAATCAAACGAGTTTATACAAAAAATCGTTTGAAAATATTACTTATAATTTTAATATAAATTAATTACTATTAATAATGTTCGTTAGCAATTATTATGAATATATTTATTAATCTATATCATTAACTTTCATTAGTACATTAGATTCTATACATTTAATTACAATAACGAATTTGTCTAATTTTTTCTTCAGTTCTGATGAATGTCATTAGATATAGCGAATGATAATTATACGTTTCGACATGAGTAAATAATTAAGTGAGTACCATTATCTAATTAATATTGATCAGTAGAGTATATAAATTAATAATTTATAAAGCAGATTTTCATTAGCTAATAAGGTTTCGATATTTCTACTTTATACATTCAATATAAATTTTCTTTTTCGTTGACTATCAAAATGATAGAGATATATAATCATTAATTTGTATGAAGGATTTTCCATGACTCTATGACAAATGCCTTCGCCTTATAACTGACAATGTACCATGTTCAATATTTACTCTGTTAGAGATTGATAGTTATAATTATAGATTAAATAAATCTAAAATATTTTCAGAAGTCAAAATAACCATTTTTCCGACTTTTCAGTATCAAAACAAAAATATATCATCAGTATTTGAAAAATTCTAATAAATATCAAATATGAAGTTGCCTTCTAAAATAAAATTTAATAACTAGTTGGTTTGGTATTTAGCCTTGAGGCAAGTTACATGAACTTCCCGATATGTGTAAATAATCGACTTAATCACAAAAAAGTGTAAATAATATACTTCATCAATCTTACTTTAAAAAAAACGATAATAATTTTAGCAAAGTTTGACGAATTTTTAAAATTAAACTACTTGCCGTAAGGCCGTAATATTACAGTAAGTTTTATAAGACTATGATGTATATCGCCAAAAAAAGTTCCATGAAAATCGGCTTTTTTTTTCAACAGTTCATTACAAGAAAACGGCTCGGTAGATTTTCACCTAAAATTAATCAGTACCATTCCCAACTAATATCTTTCGAACAGTTTTTGATTTTTTAAAATCGGTTTGGTAGGATGAGCTTAAATGTGGACGAAAATTTAACACTTTTTTTCAACAGTTAATTACAAGAAAACGGCTCGGTAGATTTTCACCTAAAATTAATCAGTACGATTCCCAACTAATACTCGTATCTTTCGAACAGTTTTTGATTCTTTAAAATCGGTTCGGTAGGATGAGTTTAAATGTGGACGAAAAGTTTAACACTTTTTTTCAACAGTTAATTACAAGAAAACGGCTCGGTAGATTTTCACCTAAAATTAATCAGTATCATTCCCAACTAATATCTTTCGAACAGTTTTTGATTTTTAAAATCGGTTCGGTAGAATGAGCTTAAATAAGGACGAAAAGTTTAACACTTTTTTTCAACAGTTAATTACAAGAAAACGGTTCGGTAGATTTTCACCAAAAATTAATCAGTACCATTCCTAACTAATATCTTTCGAACAGTTTTTGAGTTTTTAAAATTGGTTCGGTAGGATGAGCTTAAATGTGGACGAAAATTTAACACTTTTTTTCAACAGTTAATTACAAGAAAGCGGCTCGGTAGATTTTCACCTAAAACTAATCAGTACCATTCCCAACTAATATCTTTCGAACAGTTTTTGATTTTTTAAAATCGGTTCGGTAGGATGAGCTTAAATGTGGACGAAAATTTAACACTTTTTTTCAACAGTTAATTACAAGAAAACGGCTCGGTAGATATTCACCTAAAATTAATCAGTACCATTCCCAACTAATATCTTTCGAACAGTTTTTGATTTTTTGAAATCGGTTCGGTAGGATGAGCTTAAATGTGGACGAAAATTTAACACTTTTTTCAACAGTTAATTACAAGAAAACGGCTCGGAAGATTTTCACCTAAAATTAATCAGTACGATTCCCAACTAATATCTTTCGAACAGTTTTTGATTTTTTAAAATCGGTTCGGTAGAATGAGCTTAAATGTGGACGAAAAGTTTAACACTTTTTTTCAAATTACAAAGAAACGGCTTGTCAGATCGTCGCACAAAACTGACAAACGATAGTCCTCACCGAAATACATCAAATGGCTTTTAAATTTCTGAAATCGATTCAGGCGCTTTTGAGAAAACGTCGATCAAAAGTCTAATTTTGACAAATGTCAAAAAAAACTATACCAATGTTTGCAAATTTTGATGAATTTTTAAAGCTAAACGAGTTGTCGTAGGGCCGTAATATTTTAGTATGACCTAGAAAACTATGGTATCTACCGTCAAAAAAAAATCATAAAAATCGTCGAAATTTTTTTTTTAAAAACGTTATTACAAGAAAACGGCCCGGCCGATCTTTACCAAAAACTAATCAGCACGATTCCCAACCAATACCTATCGAATGGTTTTTGAATTTTCAGAATCGATTCAGAATTGCGGGCTAAAACGTGGACGAAAAATTTTTCACTTTTCTGCAATTTACAAAGAAACGGCCCGGCCGATCGCCGCACAAAACTCAGAGACGATAGTCCTCATCGAGATACATCAAATGGATTTTAAATTTTTGAAATCGGTCCAGCCGTTTTGGAGAAAACGTTGATTTACGGCAAAAAATCTGTTCACACACACACACACACACACATACACACACACACATACACACACACACACACACACACACACACATACTTTTTCCAAATTTGGTCTCATTCGATTCAGAATGGCTCGAAACGCCGAGAAGACATAAAATTAGCGAATCGGATTTTTTGATGAAAACATAAACTTCTCCTTCGGGAAGTTAAAAAAATTAAAAAATAAAATGCCTGATGCTTTCCCAAGCAATGATCATCTTATAACCACATATAACAAATTTGTGGAATACCTAATCGAGTGATGAGAACAGATAAAATATATAAAATCATAAAATTACTTATTATTAACTTCCCGTAGGGTAAGTTATTGTAATGGGCCGAAAATCGGAATTGAAAATTTTTACATTTCTCGACGTTTTGAAGGTTTCTGAACGTTTTGGCATACCTCAGAAAAAATGGATGTGTGTGTGTGTGTGTGTGTGTGTATGTATGTATGGATACAAATTTTTGCCCACGTTTTCGGGCGTACGGATCAACCGATTTGAATGGTTCAAAAAACATACGATTCCTATTGATAGGGAAAAGAGCTGATTAGTTTTTGGCAAAGGCAGGTCCAGCCGTTTCGGAGATACGGAGCAAAGAGCGCAGAAAATAGAAATCGAATTTTTGAGAGAACGGAGTAACCGATTTGAATGATCTAAAAAACATTCAATTAGTAATGATTGGGAGAATTGTTTATTAGTTTTTGGCAAAGGCAGGCCCAGCAATTTTGAAGATACGGAGCTAAATATGTAAAAAATGGCAATTTTTGAGAGAACTAAGCGTCCGATTTAAATGATTCAAAGAACTTTCTGGTTGTCTTAACAAAATAATTGATTTTGGAAAAAAAAAATTGTCCCAATTTTTTTTTTTTTTTTTTTTTTTTTTTAGTTTTTTGTATATCGAAAATATTTCAGATTTTATGTTCAATTCTGACTATAGTTCTAATATACTTTACAAACTAGTGGGGTGGGTGGCATCGTGCCTTAAGGCAAATTGCTGGAACTTCCCGTACCGTAACGAAACGTTCGAGGAATATTGAATGTTTTCAAATAGATTATTATAAATATTGTATTTTTGTCTAATATTTATAATAATTATATAAACTGAATTGCAGAGTTGAAATTATTTGTTTAAAGTATATTAGAACTATAGTCAGAATTAAAAATAAAATCTGAATTATTTTCGATATACAAAAAATTTAAAAAAAAAAAAAAAAAAAAAAAAAAAAAAAAAAAAATGGTACAAATTTTTTTTTTCCAAAATCAATTATTTTGTTAAGACAAGCAGAAAGTTCTTTGAATCAATTGAATCGGACGCTTAGTTCTCTCAAAAACTGCCATTTTTTGTACATTTAGCTCTGTATCTCCGAAATGGCTGGGCCTGCCTTTGCGAAAAACTAATAACCCTTTCTCCCAATCATTACTAATGGAATGTTTTTTAGATCATTCAAATCGGATGCTCCGTTCTCTCCAAAACTCGATTTTTATTTTCTGCACTCTTTGCTCCTTATCTCCGTAACTGCTGGACCTGGCTTTGCCAAAAACTAATCAGCTCTTCTCCTTATTAATAGGAATCGAATGTTTTTTAAACCATTCAAATCGGTTGATCCGTACGCCCGAAAACGTGGACGAAAATTTGTATCCATACATACATACACACACACACACACACACACATCCATTTTTTCTGAGGTATGCCAAAACGTTCAGAAACCTTCAAAACGTCGAGAAATGTAAAAATTTTCAATTCCGATTTTCGGCCCATTACAATAACTTACCCTACGGGAAGTTAATAATTTCAACTCTGCAATACAGTTTATATAATTCTTATAAATATTAGACAATGTTACAATATTTAGAATAATCTATTTGAAAACATTCAGTATTCCACGAACATTTCGTTACGGTACGGGAAGTTCCAGCAATTTGCCTTAAGGCACGATGCCATAATTGCCTCAAGACAGAATTCCACTTACAGCTAGTTAATTATGTGATATTGGCAATTTTCCAATAACTGTCAGTGCATACCCCAATTCAATTATATATCGCCATTGTCAAATTGAATTATAATATTTGGTAATTAATTAATGAGGACAGATTCAAATATTTGTTAGCTATCTCGATTTGTTCCATAAATAATCGAAAACCATTTTTGAAAAATTGCACTAATATAGTGGATATTATCTATTTCATTGAAATGATAAAAATATACGATGTGAATAATTCAGCATATGTAAATAGATATTTAAAAATTGAATAATTATTAATAATGAATTATGCTAATGAAAAGCGTAGTCTATTAAAATTACTCATTGTTTTAATATTTTTGAATTAAATGCGACAGTGCATGAATGAAAAATCCTATTCAAAATTTTACTTTTGTGACTTTAGTGTTGCTGTAGAAAATTATTTCAAGCTAAATAATAAGATAAATATTAAGATAAAAGCCGTTAATGAAATATCATACCAAAAACAAAATGTTATGAGCATAAAATTCTTAGAAAACAGATAATTGTTTTCATGGATGGTGCATAGACTGTTTTATACCTATAAAAATACACAACTTTTCAAAGCCTGTAAGTGATAAATAACGATACACGTACTCCAAATATTTCTATTTATTTTTTATCAGCAAAAAAATGTGCAGAATTTTCTATTTTTTTAGATTTATAATTTCCGCTAGGAAATGAGGAATGAATATTGTAAAAAAAAACAAAAATTACGGTGATTTTTTTATAAGAAGTTTCAAAAATATCTAGTCATATTTCTGGGGGACAAGGAAAAAACAAACAAACAAGACAGAAATAACTAGCTGAAGCAGATTTATAAAGTAGTTATATTTGTATAAAATGTTTTGTTTATTATGCTTTAAAATATATACTAGGTTATTACTTTTAATTTTGTTATTACCCTAATAATTAAACCGCTTCGCATTGATTGAATAATGCAGTTATTATTCTATAAAGCATTTTTAAAATTAAAAATAAAATGATGGATGTTTTTGACTATTTGCTGTCCTTTTTCACCTCGCGTATGGGATGAGAAAAACCAAGTGGCTAATATTTGAAAAATAGCAGAAAAAATATTTTTACGATGATGGAATAATTGAGACATTTACTTTATATGTATCCAAACGTTGATTAAAATAGCAGGCGAGTTAAGTTTTCAATATGGATTTTCCACGGTCTGTAAACCGCAACTATTAACGACATATTATCATATTTGCTAACCGACCCAAAGACATACTGACCGAAATTGTTAAAACATTCACCATTTGCATATTACCCATAACAATACGAGCATCAGACTTGTTTACCATTGTGTCTCAACTATCCAGTAACACGAACTGTGTTATAAACTTTTGTCGTCTGTACAGTAAGTTTATGTTTATAGTGTTTTTTAGGTAACATGAAATACTTAGTCATTGGCATACCTCTGCATTATATCAAGGTATGCGCGAGCAAACTCGCGAAGTTTCGTTTTCAAAGAGAGGCGAAAGTTCTGAAATAGCAGAAATTATTTTGCGCATTCCAGATAATCTGCCGCCGCTGTGAATTAGATCTCAATTATGAAATCCACGAGAACCTAATTTTATAATTGAGATTAAATTCAATCGAAAGCGAAGAAGCTTTTAAGTCTATTGAATATAAATGTGTATTCGAAAGACTGCGATTACAAATTGAGTGAATTTAATCAAAGACAAATTGATGTCACAATTAGAAAAATTTAATAAGTCGAAACTGAATGGAAAGCTCAATGGAGAATAAGTTGTATATTTTATGTGAATAGAGAAAATAGTTTTGATAGAAATTTTAAAATGTTTTCAAAATTATTAATTTTAATATTAGATATGTAACTGAGAACAACACAATTTCGAAAATGTAATGAGAGGCGTATCCTAAAGGGCAGCCCGTAAGAAGGTTGGATCTTTTCAACATCAGCAGATAAACAGCCATATTAGAATTTTTTTTACATAAGAATTTTCTTTTGTCGTTAGTGTTTTTGGTTGAGCGCATTGTTTATCCTACAAGACCTTAATATTTTTTAAGGACGCATTATTTAATTATTTTATAAGATACATTATTAATTTTATGATATATTTAACAGTTATTCTTTTTTGGGACTTCTGTGAGAGTTACATATATGTGGGGTAAAAAAGATCATTATTAACTTCCCGAAGGAGAAAGTTTATATTTCTATAAAAAAATCCGATTCGCTTATTTTATGTTTTCTCGACGTTTCAAGCCATTCTGAATCGAATGAGACCAAATTTGGAATAAGTATGTGTGTGTATGCGTGTATGTGTGTATGTGTGTGTGTGTGAACAGTTTTTTTGCCGTAAATCGACGTTTTCTTAAAAATGGCTGGACCGAGTTTAAAAATTTAAAAGCCATTCGATGTATCTCGATGAGGACTCGCGTTTCTAAGTTTTGTGCGACGATCGGCCGAGCTGTTTCTTTGTAAATCGCAGAAAAATTTTTGGTCAACGTTTTAGCCCGCAGTTCTGAACCGATCTTGAAAATTCAAAAACCGTTCGAAAGATATTAATCGTGATGATGAGTTGTTGGTAGAGATCGGCCGGGTCGTTTTCTTGTAATAAAGTGTTAAATTATTTTTTTAGACGATTTTTATTATTATTTTTTTGACGGTAGATACCACAGTCTTCTAGATCATACTAAAATATACGGCCTTACGACAACTCGTTTAGCTTTACAAATTCGTCGGAATTTTGCAAAAATTAGTATAGTTTTTTGGCATTTGTCAAAATTAGACCTTTCACCGACGATTGCTCAAAAACGCCCGACCGATGTCAGAAATTTAAAAACCATTTGATGTGTCTCAATGAGGACTATCGCTTGCCACTTTTGTGCGACGATCGACCAAGCCGTTTCTTTGAAATTTGGAAAAAAGTGTTAAACTTTTCGTCCACATTTAAGCTCATTTTACCAAATCAATTTTAAAAAATCAAAAACTGTTCGAAAGATATTAGTTGGGAATGATACTGATTACTTTTAGGTGAAAATCTACCGAGCCGTTTTCTAGTAATTAACTGTTGAACAAAACAATTAGGACGATGTTTGTGGAACTTTTTTTGGCGATATATACCATGGTCTTATAGAACTTACTGAAAAATTACGGCTTTACGACAAGTAGTTTAATTTTAAAAATTCATCAAAGTCTGTGAAAATAAGTAGTTTTTTTGACGTTTGTTAAAATTAAACTTATTCACTTGGTATAACAATTGACTACTTGGTCTTAATAAACGTAATAAATCATTAAATAATTTAAATATTGTTTTTGGAAAATTTGCTTTTAGAAAATACTCCGATTAACGTGTTTGCTGGTTTTCAATTAAGTGTAATAAATCCACTCGAAATACTTTTAATCACTCATAAATTAATTTATTTTTAACTTCCCGTAGGGTAAGTTATTGTAATGGGCCGAAAATCGGAATTGAAAATTTTTACATTTCTCGACGTTTTGAAGGTTTCTGAACGTTTTGGCATACCTCAGAAAAAATGGATGTGTGTGTGTGTGTGTGTGTGTGTGTGTGTGTGTATGTATGTATGGATACAAATTTTCGTCCACGTTTTCGGGCGTACGGATCAACCGATTTGAATGGTTTAAAAAACATTCGATTCCTATTAATAAGGAGAAGAGCTGATTAGTTTTTGGCAAAGACAGGTCCAGCAGTTACGGAGATAAGGAGCAAAGAGTGCAGAAAATAGAAATCGAGTTTTTGAGAGAACGGAGCATCCGATTTGAATGATCTAAAAAACATTCCATTAGTAATGATTGGGAGAAAGGGTTATTAGTTTTGCGCAAAGGCAGGCCCAGCCATTTCGGAGATACAGAGCTAAATGTACAAAAAATGGCAGTTTTTGAGAGAACTAAGCGTCCGATTCAATTGATTCAAAGAACTTTCTGCTTGTCTTAACAAAATAATTGATTTTGGAAAAAAAATTTTGTACCATTTTTTTTTTTTTTTTTTTTTTTTTTTAATTTTTTGTATATCGAAAATAATTCAGATTTTATTTTTAATTCTGACTATAGTTCTAATATACTTTAAACAAATAATTTCAACTCTGCAATTCAGTTTATATAATTATTATAAATATTAGACAATAATACAATATTTATAATAATCTATTTGAAAACATTCAATATTCCTCGAACGTTTCGTTACGGTACGGGAAGTTCCAGCAATTTGCCTTAAGGCACGATGCCACCCACCCCACTAGTTTATTGATTAAGTCGATTATGTGCATATATCGGGAAGTTCATGTAACTTGCCTCAAGGCTAAATACTAAACCAACTAGTTTATCAAAGGATCGTTTTTTTGTATGTGATGACACATATGCAGCTTCAAAACATACATAATAAATATCTTTCACTATTTCATTTTAAACTTTTTGGTTGCTGAGATTACGTCGAATACAAATACTCAATAAATGTATGTATGTACATGTACACATATCAAAGAAATAAAATTTTAAATAACAATTTTGATATAAATAATTCACTTATCTAGCTTACATTACTTTAAAAAAATATCCATGCATGTAAAGGAACTTACATGGCGCATGTAGAAAAATCCTATGATTAAAGTAGTGACGCCTGAAACAAAACAATATAAAACATTAATTAAATGACAAATAAAATTGAAATGATAAATAAATTTCAAATAGAAAAATGGTTAATAAAGTTTTTAAAACAATATTATTATATTATAAAATTGCAGAATGTATGAGAATATAAAAGAAAAAAATACACAAGATTAATTATTCTTGTGAGTGTTTTTCCCGCATAACTAAATTATTTTACTTAAGCAGGACACCAATAATGGCACATTTCCGGATTTTCAATTTTCTTTTTCTACTTTTATTGAATAAATATATCTTTATCAAATTTCTCACAGGAGACATCATTTGTATAGTATGAAACTATTTATTAGATTATAGATAGATGAGTGTAAAAATCGAAAATAAAAATATAGAAAGCAATTTAATATAAATTATGTAACTTGCTAATTTGTAAACGGAAGGCCCAAGGATTTGAATTCGATAAAAGCCACGTTAATAAATATTTTGAGTTTTTTTTTAAATTTAGGCCGCGGGGTATGGTTCTATTCAAGTAACTAATTGTAACTTAAAATTAAGGAGATAGTAAGTTTTTTTATACGCTGTAAAATAGCTTTAAAACCTGAAACTAGTTGGTATTGGTATTTTGCCTTGAGGCAAGTTACATGAACTTCCCGAATTTTGTAAATAATTGACTTAATCCATGATAGATAAATTAATTTATGAGTAGTTAAAAGTATTCAAAGTAGATTACACATTATTGAAAATCAAACACGTCAACCCGGTCGGAATATTTTTTAAAAGCAAATTTTCAAAAATCAATAATTTTTATAATTGAGCCAGTTTTTTGTAGGATTTTAATTGTTTAGTATGTTCATTAAGACCGAGTACTCTATCGCTATACCAAGTAAATCGTCTTATTTTAATTTTAACAAATGCCAAAAAACTACTCATTTTCTCAAACTTTGACGAATTTTTAAAATTAAACTACTTGTGGTAAGGCCGCAATTTTTCAGTAAGTTCTATAAGACCATGATATACATCGCCAAAAAAAGTTTCTTTTAAGTTTTTTTTTCAACAGTTATTTATTTATTTATTTATTTATTTATTTAAATATATAGCCCACAGATTTCTCCAAGAGGACTCAAAAATACAATTATTTGACATAATGAATAACAATTAAAATATACACAAAATTACAATATATAGTTAGTAACATAAAATGCTAAGATAAAATTTCATACAATGCAGAATGTAACAATAATATTTATAAACAGAAAATAATAAGATATTTGAAAGAAAATAAAAAGATTAACTTGTGCAGATGGAGATTATTTGATTAGGTGATGTGTTGTGAATGTCTATTTCATTATTAATTAAGTTAAAGTTAGAGGACATTAGTAAAATTGGCGAATTTAAGAGAGAATTAGATTTAGGGGTGGGATAATTGAAAAATAATTGTGAACGCGAAGATAGCCTTGGAACATTAAAGGATAGTTGATTAAGAATAAGAGGACAGTCTATAGAATTATTGCAAAGCTTAAATAAGAACATAATTGTACAGATAAATCGACGTGAGGCAAGGGAAGGAATACCAAATTCTTTTAGTAAAGTGTTGTGGTCAAAGCCACGTTCAGGGTAAATTTTATATGTTTTATAATAAAGGTATTTCAGAAATTTTCGCTGAACCTTCTCTATCGCATCAGAGTTGTTGATATGATGAGGATACCAAATAATCGAACCGTATTCTAATTTTGAACGTACAATAGAATAGTACATGCAAAGAAGTGCATTGGTAGACTTAAATTGTTTACAATTTCTTAGTATCAAACCTAAAGATTGATGTGCTCTATTGCAAATATCAGTAACATGATCTGTGAAAAACAAACCAGAATCAAATAGAACACCTAAATCGGAAATTTTATTACATCTATCAATGCTGGTGTTAGAAATTTTATAATCAAAAAGTATGGGAACGCGCTTATGTGTAAAACTAAGAATCTTGCACTTTGATATATTTAGATGTAATTTGTTATAGATACACCAAGATTGGAAAAGGTCAAGTTGAGACTGTAATAATAAGCAGTCATCAATAGAATTTATTTTGAGATATAGTTTCAGATCATCTGCAAATAATAAATGTGGACAGTTAATAGTATCAGAAATGTCATTAATAAAAATAATAAATAATAGTGGACCAAGAATGGATCCCTGAGGAACTCCCGAACTAATATTTTCAATGTTACTCAAGAATCCATTAAGAAAGACAAACTGCTTACGATTATGAAGATAACTCTTGAAAAAGTGAATAAGTGAAGAATTAAGACCAATCTTAGATAATTTAGTAAGGAGAATGTTATGATCAATTTTGTCAAAAGCTTTACTGAAATCAGTGTAAATAACGTCAACTTGTCCATTGATGTCAAGATTCTCAGCTATATATTGTTTAATACAAATTAAATTTGTTATCGTAGAACGGGCAGGCATGAAACCATGTTGAAAATTAATTAACGGTTAATTACAAGAAAACGGCTCGGTAGATTTTCACCTAAAACTAAGCAGTATCATTCCCAACTTATATCTTTCGAACAGTTTTTTTTATTTTTTAAAATCGATTCGGTAGTATGAGTTTAAACGTGGAAGAAAAATTTAACTCTTTTTCAACCGTTAACAAACCGTTTCTTTGTAAATTGAAAAAAAGTGTTAAACTCTTCGTTATACTACCGAATCCATTTTAAAAAATCCAAATTACAAAGAAACGGTTTGGCAGATCGTCTCACAAAACTGACAAGCGATAGTCATCAAATCTGAAATCGCTCCAGATGTTTTTGAGCAAACGTCCATGAAAAGTTTAATTTTGACGAATTTCTAAAGCTAAACGAGTTGTCGTAGGGCCGAAATATTTTAGTATGATCTAGAAGACTATGGTATCTACCATAAAAAAATAATATTAAAAATCGTCGATAAAAATTTTTTCAGCCCTTTATTACAAAAAAACGGCCCGCACGATCTCTACCAAAAACTCATCAGCACGATTCTCAACCAATATCTTTCGAACGGTTTTTGAATTTACAAAATCGATTCAGAACTGCAGGCTAAAACGTGGACGAAACTTTTTTCACTTTTTTGCTATTTACAAAGAAACGGCTTGGCTGATCGTTGTGCAAAATTGATAAACTAGTCCTCATCGCGATACATGGAATAGCTTTTAAATTTTTGAAATCGCTCCAACCGTTTTTGAGAAAACGTCAATTTACAATAAAAAAATCTGTTTACACACACATACGCACACATACTTTTTTTCCAAATTTGATCTCATTCTATTCAAAATGGCTTGAAACGTCGAGAAAACAAAATTAGCAAATCGGATTTTTTTATGAAAACATAAACTTCTCCTTCGGGAAGTTAATTAAGGAGATAGTAAGATTTTGTATACGCTGTAAAATAGCTTTAAAAATTGAAGTGATAATATAATAAAATATTTTGATTGTTGAGAATAATATAAAATATATAGTACCGATGGTAACATACGATGTTGTAATATAAAATTTTTGTGGTGTAAAATGCAAGCTCTGACGGCCAAAAAACAAGAGTGAAAAACAATATATAAACTCTTCTCTTCAATTATAATAGGCATTTATTTAGTAAACAAAGTGATCCAGTAGACAATTATTTTGCATTGCAATAAATTTATTGCTGAACATTAATTTATTGCATTTCATATTGATCTGATTCAAACCATATTTAGAACGTATTGAAATGTAATTGAGGGTTGTTGTTGGATCACTCCGGTGATTATGAATGTAATTTGTTGATGGAGCAGAGCGGTTGATAATATAAAAACATTGGTTCTTGATTTGATGCTGTTAACTTTATTGTTGACTATTTTTACAATCGAATAATTATTTTGATAACCCTTTGGTTATCGATATGCATAGATTAAATTTTACTAAATAACTGAACACTAAGTCTGACTAAGTCAGACCGCAAGTCTGACCAAGCCTTACTCCAAGTTTGACTCTTGACTTGACTCCCTGACTTGACTCCTGAAATCTTAACTTATTCTTATATAAAAAATAATTGTACACAAAACGTGATTCCGAAATCTAACAGCAAGGACTTCGGATAACATTCAAATAGCATGTAGTGCTTTAACAAAAACAATAAATAATAAATTATAATCATGATTACAGAATAGTATACTAATTAATCCTCAAATGATAGTTTATATCCATTTATTCAAATCAATGTGCATATATACGGATAATTATTTTCTTAAAGCAATTCCGCATATAAGCAGTAATCAAATAATTTAAAAATGAAAGCTAAAATTAAAATTAAAAGCATCAAAAATAAAATTCTATAAAAAATTAAATCCAAAGCCAACCCAATCCTATTACGCAAATTGAAGAATGGTTTCATACAGTATACTAAACTCAAATTACATATTGCACCAAAAATATATTACATGACATATTAATTAATAAATCAATAGATAACAATTGAACGCATATTTACAAAAAGTAACTATAAACAAGAAATAATAAGAAAATATTTTATACGGTTCTCAAATAAATGCCTCAAAAATTATTCTAAAAAATATAAAATGTTATGAAGTTGAAATGTGCAATATATAACAAATATATGAATCAACAAATAATTCTTTCACTAAAAACCTCATATTTTTTAAAAACGAAATGTTAACAAGTTACTAAAAATAACCTCCGCCTGATTTTAATTATAAATTATAAATATAACAATTGTTACATAAATAAAGACTGATTTTTTATATATAGGATAGGGCCAGGCAAAAATGTGTCTTCGACTTTGAGTAATGTTTTTTTCTAAAATTTCTATTTTTAAAAAAAGTCGCCTGGTCCATTTTACGCCATAAAACGCGGGATAAAATTGGGCAACTAGAGGGTAAATAAGTCTAAATGTCTTATTTTTAATTTCAATGATATTTCACGCAATAAAGCTACATTATTCAACCAATGCAAAATATAGATTTCATGGGTATTTCGTTACAGACATAACATGTATCTTATAACCCTGATCTGGTATTTCGTTGGAAACATCCATTAGCAGAGTTGGAATAATTAGTTATTTAACTTATCTTTTGTAATTTTTATTAACTTACTGTGCATTTTTTAATAACTATATTTCATTGTTTACACCTTTGCCAAAATAAAGGCTCATATGGTCTTTATAGTGGTAATATAAAAAGAAATGTTGTATCCGACTTTAAAAATGACAATACATTACAACACAGACTTAAAAACTATATTACGGTCTCGTATACTAAACAACAGAGCCCATTACCAATAAAATGAATAACGAAAGAAAATACTTTTGTTATAGATTTTCAAAAATTTCCGTTTATCATCCGATGACAACGTTGTAAGAATCAAAGAAATGATACACTCTTCCACCATTCTATCAAATATTGTTAACAAATTCTTAGATTTACTTGTTTTTGAGTTATCGGTTTTGGATTTTCTTACGAGCGAATCTTTAATCTTTGCTCTACCCTAAAATAATTTGCAAGTGACCTGAATTTTAATAATAAGTACATTTTTCATATCTGACATAATAAATATTGTAATTAACAAGAAAGTAAATTATAAAAATTATTTTGATTACATTGATATCAATTTTGTTAGCAAGCCTTATTTTATTTTACCGTTTGCTACAACTTTAATTATCTATTTTACATAATCATGCTGCATTTGCAAAAAATTTTAACTCAGAAAATATTTTTTAGGATTTTTCAAGTACAGTCAAGTAAATGATATTTTCCATCACATTTACAACTAGTCTTAGGCAAAAGCTCGGGCATCTTACGTAGCTTTTGAAATAAACGGTTTAATTGCATTTTACAAGAAAAGCATGTACATAATATGCAAGCTAAATTAAAATAGTTTATTAAACTTAAGCACTTCAATAGTTGTTTGTTAGTTATTGATCAACATGTACTCCTATTAACGTAAACAGTGTGAAAATACTCATAAATGTTAACAAAGTTATGCAACATATTGAAAGTTAATTAAAGTCGGTCTGACGAACAAACATTATGAAGGATCTATTCCAGTATCTAGAATATATTTTGTGTGATGAATTTTACTAAAATAATATTTTATTAATGTTTAAATCATTCTATAATTTGATTTTTTATATTATTTAAGCGTTAATCGTATTAAATATTATAAATAAATCAATACTATACAGCAACGTCATGGATTTCTTAATAAATGTGAACAAAAATCTTATTAATAAGTATTAATAATTGTTAAAAATATAGTATAGATTTTAATTTAAATTTTCTGTTTCTTTTTTACAAAATTTAGGTACCAATATTAGGTACATTAGGTTTATAAATGAACTATACATTCAAACATGAACAATACGAAGTAAATTGTATTTACTATGACATCGTGGTAGTAGAAAAATGTTCAGAGGTATCTTTCATAAAAAAGTCTAAATTTAGATTCACTTTCACTAATATTTATATAGATCAGTTCAGCACAATTGTACAAACTAAAAACTCAAATCATTATAAATTAATAAAAATGAACATATATTATAATAAATAAAGACATATTTTAATGCATAATATGGTTATATTAAAATGTGGTATGACTGGTATTACTAATAGTCAATATCGTCTTGTCATGCTATTCAAATAATAAACTTTGAAATAAAATAAAATAATGCAGAATCTGTTTAGTTTTTATAAATAGATATCGTTGAAAAATTATTATTTATTTATAGAATATTTTATCTCTAGTAAACAAAAATAAAACTAGCTGTAAGTGGAATTCTGTCTTGAGGCAATTATGGCATCGTGCCTTAAGGCAAATTGCTGGAACTTCCCGTACCGTAACGAAATGTTCGTGGAATACTGAATGTTTTCAAATAGATTATTATAAATATTATAACATTGTCTAATATTTATAAGAATTATATAAACTGAATTGCAGAGTTGAAATTATTTGCAAAGTATATTAGTACTATAGTCAGAATTAAAAATAAAATCTGAAATATTTTTGATATACAAAAAACTAAATAAAAAAAAAAAAAAAAAATGGAACAAAATTTTTTTTTCCAAAATCAATTATTTTGTTAAGACAAGCAGAAAGTTCTTTGAATCATTTAAATCGGACGCTTAGTTCTCTCAAAAATTGCCGTTTTTTACATATTTAGCTCCGTATCTTCAAATGGCTCCCAATCATTACTAATTGAATGTTTTTTAGGTCATTCAAATCGGATACTCCGTTCTCTCAAAAATTCGATTTTTATTTTCTGCACTCTTTGCTCCGTATCTCCGAAACGGCTGGACCTGCCTTTGCCAAAAACTAATCAGCTCTTTTCCCTATCAATAGGAATCGAATGTTTTTTGAACCATTCAAATCGGTTGATCCGTACGCCCGAAAACGTGGACGAAAATTTGTATCCATACATACATACACACTCTCTCTCACACACACACACACACACACACACACACACATCCATTTTTTCTGAGGTATGCCAAAACGTTCAGAAACCTTCAAAATGTCGAGAAATGTAAAATTTTCTATTCCGATTTTCGGCCCATTACAATAACTTACCCTACGGGAAGTTAAAAAATTTTAACCAAAAAAAAATTCAGAAATCATAATGTTTTCACATATTTTTCTAATTTTAAAAGCGACAGTGCAATTATTTTAACGATACTGTGAATCAAAACTAGATTTGTATATAAAAACAATTAGGAGGTGGTATTTTGCAAGTTGCAAGCGTTTCCGATAGATATAATATTTGACGTAATTGTAACCAAAATAGAGATTGACACATTTAGATAAAAGTTTCAAAAGTTTCAAAAGTTTCAAGTTTTCGCATTCACTTAAAGCTAAAAATAGCGATTATCATTAGATATATCTCAAACACGTTTACAAATAGTGTAATTATATTAATTATAGTAAACCAACATGTCATTGTATATCCCGAAAGAGCATCCTAACATTTAAAATTTCAATTGATTTGTAAAATTCTTTCAATTCAACCAATTCTTGTAGTGCAAGAACTTAAATTGTACATGTAAAATGTTGTAAAACATACCAGAACATTTTTTAAAAAAAACTTAATATTATATCTGCACCTTTTTATGAAAACGTTGACGAGCCTCAAATTTTGACTTGTAACATCAGAAAAGTGGCATATTTTTTCAAACGTTGATAAATTTTTAAAATTAATTCATTTATCATCGGACCGTAAAAATTTTAGTATTTTTAGTATGTCCATGATTCTCTATCATCATAAGAAATTTCAATAAAAATGTACAATTTTTTTTCTACGTTTAATTACAAAAATGAACTTTTAACATTTAACTGAAACAAACTTCTCATTCAGAAAGATAAATAATTTTAAATACATTAACATAAATAGATAAAATCTGATACTTGGCAAATAATTGTGGTCTGACATTATGGCGCAACTTAATAGATCAATAGGTATATTTGCAAAAACTGTAGTTTTAAATCATAGATTTAACTTCCTACTTCAAACTTACTTAAATATTTATTTTCACGTCACGAAAATCTGGATTTATGATAAAAAGTTTTGATAATAAAAATAACGTATCGCAAATCATGGCTTGTATTTACTCCTTCATATTTTATTCTAAAATCTTTTGTATTCCAATATAGGGAATACGACGCGTTTGAGAATTTATAATACTTATGCAAATAAACCGCAACTAGAACGCTAATATTTATCTACAAGATTTTCCAAAGCGATAGTTACAATTCCCTTACAACTGCAAACCCGAACATTTTATCGATTGTACTACTTTAATAATGCATTGTTATACTTCATTTCTACTAATGAAGCACTTATTATAATGGAATCAATCTTTGCGAGGAAAACATTCCACTCTGTAACTCACCCCCATCATGAAATTGAAGAGAGTTCAAGAGTTTCAATGTATATTTAATTGAGAGTTCATTATGCTGTTTTTGAGTACTTTACTCTTTTATTTATTTTCTTGTTATTTGAACTTTTAACATTGTTTTCCTCTCATTCGTATCATTATCCATAATTTAGTTAGCGAACAGTTCGATGCTCGTTAAAAATTGACATGACCCCATCTTCTATCCAGCTGTAACTTATATCTTCAATAATAGCTGTCGATCGATGCAAAAATTTAAATTGAATGGTGTTAAATTTTTAACAGTGAGATTTTATTATGCATACATAAATTCTTTGTGTTTACGGGTGTCGCTTATAGACAACATTCTGTGTGTTGACTAAGGCATCAAGATTTATCAAGATTAGTGAGTGATAATAGATTATAAAAATGTTATAAGCACTTTTGAACCAGAGAGGCTTACTAATCGTGAAAATCAAACGGACGATATACTTCACACTAATTCGCCCGTTGTACATTGCTCCTGTGTTGTAGAAACTTACAGATTCTACAGACTATACAGAACAAGGCCATGAAACTAGTACTAAACTTATGTTTAGAATGTAGAATACTTATGTATTCTACAAAATACATAAACAGATTATAACAAGAAGCTCATTGAGAATTGTAAGAATGACATTGTGAACAAAATAGAAAACTTTAACCAGATTCACTATAAAAAACAGTGTTATCAATTATATAATTGTTTTAAATTTGAATATTATGAAAACACAATGAAATTTGTAATATCTTTAACTGGTTTTTCAAAAAATCACAAAAAATACTGGTCTAAACGAGCCGGATATGACGTCCAGTAAAATTGAAAAAAATCAAAATACATTAATCTGAAAATCAAGCACAAGCAAAACAAGCAGCAAGTATTAATCAGGTTACTTAAGTATTCCTTTTTTTACTCATAATCAATAATTAGTTTGATGTGTCAAAATGGAATCATTAAAATCATTCAAAATGAAGCAGCGAGTCATTAAATCGCTATTAACATGATTTGCAAGCAAATGTCAGAAATACATATGATTTAAATATTATAGATGTAAGCCGCCATATCGAAGATGTGAAACCTATATTTGTAACGTTTGAAAACACGGTTATTAAGGGGCACAACTAAAGTGAAAGTTTCAAAAAATCGAATTTTCAATTTTTCCATATTTCGATAGGTTATACCTTTAAAAATAATATACCAAAATTTTAAAACTATATCTTAAATAGTTTTTGAGTCACAGCCATTTAAAGGGTATATATAGTATATAGTATAACGATCATTTTACGCGGCTTGCTAGCCCGTACATCAGGCGCCCACTGACGTAGCAACAATGTTAATTATGTGACAAAACACAATATTAACTTTTTGTAATACTATTATTATTATTTCTCAAAACATGCCTCAAATTACAAATACCATTAAATCATATGGCAAAGTGGAGAACAACCCATCTGTCTGAATAATATTATTGAAGTAATTACGTTAAAAGTTTGGCTAGATCAATGAAGAGTTTATGATCGAATATATACATTAACAAGCACAAAAATGGGTTTGAAAGTTTTACAGTATTACTTGAATACTTCAGTAACGCTCGAGAAAAATTTATCATAGTAATAAAATTAGTAATGTTCGACCACGTAACAGATAACACAAGTTAATAAGGTCTGTACTATATAGACCTTATTAACTTCCCGTAGGGTAAGTTAATGTAATGGGCCGAAAATCGAAATTGAAATTGAAAATTTTTACATTTCTCAACGTTTTGAAGGTTTCTGAACATTTTGGCATACCTCAGAAAAAATGGATGTGTGTGTGTGAGTGTGTATGTATGTATGGATACAATTTTTCGTCCACGTTTTCGAGCGCACGGATCAACCGATTTGAATGGTTCAAAAAACATTCGATTCCTATTGATAGAGAGATGTGCTGATTAGTTTTAATGCTGGCATCGTATCAGATACCGTTTATAATGGTAATGACAGTGATACTGTTCAATTACCAATGAGATTTTCTCCTAATAATAACATACATTCTGATGAGTATAATTAAAACGCAATAAACACAACTTCATAAAATACTAGTGGGGTGCATGGCATCGTGTCTTAAGCCAAATTGCTAGAAACTTTCCGTACCATAATTAAAAATCGTGGTACGGAACCCAAAACTAAAATACACAAAATGTGTACACATCTTGAAATTCTCCATAAAATATCTGATAATTTGATGTGCATAAGTCCAATAAACATTTTTGACTGCCGACATTTTTGACCGAGTCCATAACCGCTGACCCTGCTTATTATTGATAAAAATATATAAGAAAATTAAAAACTATTTAATGCTCAACAATTTAGCTCATTGTAATCAATTTTAAGCTAAGTTTGTACACACTTGGATGTCATCTATAGAAAATATATATTAAATATAAAAGAACTAAAAAGTACTAGTCCAAAAGCTCTAGTACAAAAGTACTAGTACAAAAGTTTGTACTTTTAAAAAATATGTGCAGATGTAGATATTAGCATTTATAAACTTCAAAATTAATATTTTTGCTTGCTCGTGGGTAAGTGGCCAGAGCGACAGGACCTGCATTCGATCCCTCTTCGAGAGTTCTCAAGCAGAAGTGACATAGGTTTTTATTTAGAATTGAATTTTTCAAAAATCGGTTGAACCGTGCGCCTAGAATTGGGGAAGAAAAATTGTATGCACACGAAGCGCGACGATTGGCCGAGCCGTTTCTTCATAATTTGGAAAAAAGTGTTAAACTTTTCGTCCACATTTTAATTTAAAAAATTCAACGTTTGAGAAAATGAGTAGTTCTTTTGACATTTGCTAAAATTAAATTTAGACGATTTACTTGGTATAACGATAGAGTACTTAGTCTTAATGAACATACTAAACAATTGAAGTCCTACAAAAAACAAGCTCAATTATAAAATTTATTGATTTTTAAAAACTTGCTTTTAAAAAATACTCCGACCGGGTTCGATTTTCAATAATGTGTATTAAATCCACTTCGAATACTTTTAACTATTCATAAATTAATTTATCATGGATTAAGTCGATTATTTATACAAATCGGGAAGTTCATGTAATTTGCTTCAAGGCAAAATACCAATACCAACTAGTTAGTTATGGAAAACAAAATCAGTGGAAAATGTATTTTGGTTTTATTATGGAATATCTTACTTGTGTTAGAATCACCTTGCCGCACATATTCGGATTTGGAATATGATTTTGCTATTATATAGTATATTTTGAAATACATTTATTTCCTAAAACACTATTCGAAGTGGATAAACTCATCACCAGATTTCTCCGTTCTCGAAACTCAAACCAGGTATCAGCAACAAATATTTTACGAATGTACCGGCGGCTCCACCGCTCAAAGTTCTCGGGCGTGTTCAAAACTCATCACCGTACGAACGCGCGACCTCCATGTGAGCTGTGAGTTTATCAAAGAACTCCATACACATAAACACATCGTACTAGTGCCTCTGTCTGCTTTTACTACAAGGATGGCGTGTTAGGAATCGTGCGATGAAGCTGTTAATATTGATGTACACTTTAGAATCGTGTAGAAGGTGGTAAGCGGTAAAGGTGTGCAAGGACGTTTGATCTACTCCAAACCACAACTTAGATTTTGCAGTTTGTTCTATGTCGAGCGAAGAAGAGACAAATTTGTGGGGGCGCATGGCATCGTGTCTTAAGGCAAATAGCTGGAACTTCCCGTTCTCTTAAAAACTGAGTTACCATTTTTGGCACTTTTTGCCCCGTATCTTCGGAACGGCTAGGCCTGCCTCCGCCAAGAACTAACCAGCACGTCTCCTTATCAATACGAATCGAATGTTTTTTGAATTATTCAAATCGGTTGATCGGTGTTCCCGAAATCGTCGACGAAAATTTGTATTTTCTATTTCCATTCCATTTTTTCTAAGGTGTGCCAAAATGTTCAGAAACCTTTGAAACGTAAACATATATAAAAAATTTCGTTTTCGATTTTTTTGCGATTACTGTAACTTACCCTACAGGAAGTTAAAAATACTTATTTAAATATTTACTAGTTTCATTACTTTTACATCCAAAAAGTTTTACAAATCTCGGAGACTGGGTTTGATGGTGCCAGTTTACGGTACTGACAGTCGTCTTTACAGCTGAACTATATTGATTTTGTAATAGGGTCCAAAGGGAGAAAGATGAAGTATGCTTGTTTGAACAAGTTTCCATTATTGCTTTCATTCAGCGTCCTACATTAACATGATTTACGGACCGAATTACTTTTAAAAAGCCAAAAGTAAGTTTTCTTGTTCGATTTTTTTTAATTACTTGTATACAGATTGATCACTTTTATTATGGCGTGAGTTGAACATTAATAGATAATTACCAGAAATTAGTTTTGTTTTATGTGATATATAGTTCTTTTCCTTTTTGGGTGAAATTTGAACAGAAAGAAGAATCTAACTTATATTTGGTACATTTTATGCTTTTTCTTTGACAAAAGCAAATATGCAAGCCAGGCGGCTAAAATTGTGAATGGTGTTTATGGTTCAGTTATTGTCACAGCGACTGATGTGCAATTTTGGTTGGTAGATTCCGTTCAGGAATTTTTTATGTTAAAGGTGCACCTCGCACAGGTAGGCCGGTCGTTGAAAATGTCGATAAAATCAGAAATAAAATGATCGAAGTTGACTGACATGTCGGAAGTCGTAACATGCCTAGGAGCTAATATCGAACATAAAACAGTTTTAAATCAATAAACCAAGATTTTAAACCAAAAATAATAGATTTTTCTCAACCTAATATATTTTAAGTATTTAGTGAAATGTTTCATATTATTAATTATTCTGATAGACATTGCACTATTGGGATCCGCTTATGAACCATTTTAATATTTTAGAACTATTTCAAATTCTGAGTTTTCATAAATATTGCACAGACCTATAATATCGATCATGGCATCGCAAACAAATTGAAACTGCCAACGGAGCTTCCAGTATCGAACGCCATGAATAATAACCGGAACAGTTCGAAAGCTCTCAGGCGTTTGTACTACAAACATTACTAATATAGCTAATATATATATATATATATATATATATATATATATATATATATATATATAATATACAAGTATAACTGTTCTTGATAACAAGTGAGAAGAACTAATTAGAACTTGTATAGCATATAGAAAGAATTTTCTCAAATGCGAATATAATATTTGCGACAACAAAAAAAGTCAAGAAGCAATGTCAATATTTTGTGACGTTCCAAGAAAATTGACATCTAGTGATGATTGTATCAGCTTTGAGCCAAATTTCTGGTCAACATAATTAGTTTAAGTTTACTAATATAATTTTTTTTTATCAAATAATAAATCATCTCATATTAAATACGTTTATCTGTTAGTCCAATTTTAATCATTAAGACTCGACTTAATAGCTAAAAAATAAATTACTTATGAGTGTTAAAAAGTATTCCGAGTGGATTCATTACACATAATTGAAAACGAACGAACACTCTATCGTTACACCAAGTAAATCGTCTAATTTTAATTTTAACAAACGTCAAAAAACTACTCATTTTCCCAAACTTTGATGAATTTTTAGAATTAAACTACTTGTCGTAAGCCCGCAATATTTCAGCAAGTTCTATAAGACCAGGATGTATATCGCTAAAAAAGTTCCATAAAAATGGACTTAATTTTTTTTTCAACTTTTAATTACAAGAAAACGGCTCGATAGATTTTCTCCTATATCTTTCGAACAGTTTTTGATTTTTTAAAATCGATTCGGTAGTATGAGCTTAAACGTGGACGAAAACTTTAACACTTTTTTCCAAATTACAAAGAAATGGCTCAGCCGATTGCTGCACAAAACTGACAAAAAATAATCCACATCAAAATACATCGATTGGCTTTTAAATTTTGGAAATCCATTCAGGCGTTTTTGAGCAATCGTCGATGAAAGTTATATTTTTGACAAACGTCAAAAAAACTACAATAATTTTTGCAAACTTTGACGATTTTTTAAAATTAAATGACTTGTTGTAGGACCGTAATATTTTAGTATGATCAAAAAGACTATGGTATCTACCGTCAAAAAAAATTCGTGAAAATCGTCGAAAAAAAAATTTTAACACCTTATTACAAGAAAACGGCCCGGCCGATCTTTACCAAAAACTAATCAGGTCGATTCCCAACCAATATTTTTCGAATAGTTTTTGAATTTTCATAATCGATTCAGAATTGCGGGCTAAAACGTGAACGAAAATTTTTTCACTTTTCTGCGATTGACAAAGAAACGGCTCGACCGATCGTCGCACAAAATTTAGAAACACTAGTCCTCATCGAGATACATTTAATGGCTTTTAAATTTTTGAAATCGGTCCTGCCGTTTTTGAGAAAACGTCGATTTACGGCAAAAAATCTGTTCACACACACACACACACACATACTTTTTCCAAATTTGGTCTCATTCGATTCAGAATGGCTTGAAATGTCGGGAAAACATAAAATTAGAAATTCGAATTTTTTGACGAAAACATAAATTATCCTTCGGTAAGTTAAAAATACCGGTATTTGTAAATAGCGGTATTAATAATGCCAGAAAATTAGACGGTATATCAGTATATACACCGGCATGGCTTTACCTAATCACACCGGTATACCTATACACCAGTATACCTATATACCGGTATTGCATTCACTTATCACAAATTGTTATAATCTATATGAAAATATTTAAAACAATTGTTAATAAGCATTGGTCTTTTTTTTATTAAATTGTTGATTATTTCAATTACTATAATGTTTAGTTAAGATACGGAAAGTTTCAGCAATTTGCCTTAATTCGCCACTAATTACTACATAAACTTGATCACATTAGAATATTGTCAATGATTTGTTTTCACAGCATCAAAAAGTATAATCATTTATTATAGGCAATAATTTACGAAATATTTTTTATTCTCAATACCCTACAAAGAATCCCGGCTTAGTTTAGATAAGTCGAGCAACAAAAATTCCGCACAAAGACTCTATATCTCATGAATGTGAGGATTTTATTAGCAGCTTGTTCGGAAAAGTTTCGCATCCGGAATAGAATATAAGATCTATTATTCGATGTGCCATATGCTCGGCGGCAAAACTTGTGGGCCTCTGGCAATAAGGAAATATCTCTGAAGAAATCTTGTGTGATTGATAGATGGATAGGGTAGTCAAACACAGATTAGCCTGATTTAGTTCTTGAACAGATTCAGTTTTTGAAAGCTCGTTATAGAGAATTTGTAAATTTGGACATTGAAAAATCAAGCATGTTTAATATGAGTGAAAACTTAGCATTATGATATCACTAATTATGACAAAAACTAGATGTAAGAGGCAAATTAAGCAATTATGCAAGTTGCATGGATTTCAAAAAAATTCACAAAGATCATAACGATTTTACAAAGTTTTTGATAACTATTTGTTTAGAAAGTTATGTTTTGTTATAGATTTTTATATTATAATTCATAAGCATTCTTTAAATGATGCTATTATGTTGTGCTACGAACTATTGTTTTTATCGACAAAAAAAGTTGTTGTGAACTATTTTGGTGTTTCGAACTATTGTTTTTTAACTATTTCTTGCGTGAGTTGATTTTATGACTATTTCATTGTATTTAAAGACAGAATTTCAAAATTTCCACAAATTTGAACATCCAGATCACACTTTAATATTCTTTTCCCGAGCTAATTGGAAAATTAATAAAATTATTGCTGATCAAATAAAGTGACAGGTACGGTACCCAGTCTCCTCTACAGTGCCATATTCTGTATAAATTTTCAAACCACGTTAGCTATTTTCAACAAATGGTTTAAATAGGACAAATTATTGAAAAACGAACACACAGGGCCTATTAATTGAAAGTTTGTTAATTATTACATACAATTGTTTTATATATTTTCAAGAAGTTTATAAATACTATAAATTTTATCATTGACATTTTATATTGCTTGCACCTTATCGCACAAAATCTTAAGTATGTTTACAAGAGATGTATGTAGTATCTATGTACTTACGGATATTTTTTTTGTATCGACCTATTTGGATGTTTTGTAAAGCACTAAATTCTCATTAATATGAAAACTTGCTATTTTATCTTGCTTTATTATTTATATAAAACCAGGTCTCGATTTTGTTATGATGACATTGCAATTTTTGTGAGGCTACTTTGGGATCTTGATCAGTGGATAAGATTGCGATATCATCGGCAAAAGTACAACAAGTAGAATCGCTTTATTCTGGAAAATCACTTGTGTATAATAGATAAAGAATTGGACCTAAGGCACTGTCTTGAGGTGCACCTGCGTTTACCAGTATGACTAAAAATTGTTCAATTATTTTTGCATATGATTTAGGTTGTAATCAACTTATGTAACAATCAATGTTTGTGAATACATGTGCAAAAATAAGTATAAGTAACACAGATATAAAATATTATATACAGATACAATAATTAAAGGGTACTTATGATAAATTATATAAATATGCTCAAAAATTTAAAAATCGAATCGATCAAATCAATATCGTATCAGATTGCAACTATTAACGTTATTGATTTGTCAAGATGCACACAGGTAATATTACAATAGTATTCAAAATTGAACTATATTGGTATTTCGAAAAATTTGTAGACAATAGTTAAATTTTAACTTCTTAATTTTTAAATAGTTTGATACTAGGAACTGTAAGTGTAAAATGTTGTAAAAAAACATTTTAGTAATTTATTTTGTATCAGGAAATGGTAATATTTGTTTTGGGATCTTGATTTTTTGAATAATAATATTTTATGTTGCGCTCTTAATATTTTGATAATTTATAAGCAATCGCAAAATTTCAGCCACATTTAGAAAGTACTAAAAACTACAATCGTTTATGAATATTATGAAAACTGAGCGTATTAAAATATAGTAATTATATTAGAATAGGAAAAAATAAAATATATGTTCGATAGAATTAGAATAAGATATAATTTGTTTTATTAAATTTTGAAAATTTCAAAATTTTGAATTGTATATATTCACATAATTATGATTATCAACTAAAAATGTCTAGTTAATAAATATTTTAAAAAATACACAATTATCAAGAATATTCAAATCATATGATCTCATCTTGCTAAAAAAAGTTATATGATACCGTGATACAAAATGCTAATGAATATATGTAAAATATAATTGTAAACAAGAAAGAACAACGAATAAGTTCCCTTTTGATTACTTCACCTGTGAGTAAATATAAGGTATTACAGAAAAAACATTAAACTCTTAATACTGATTTGTTCAAAATTTAAAAAATATTAAAATCGATACAAAAATCACATTTAAAATGCACAAAACAAAGCAGTTTTGTCGGAAAACTGCGTGGTTTTGAAAAATTAATTCAAGTTTATAATAGGGAAGACTGGGTACGGTTGTGCCATTCTTCTTTAATTAGCAATAACATTGCTAATTCACCAACTAGCTGGGAGGCAAATAATTTGAATTGTAATTTGAACATCTGTCTACGTGAAAATATTGAAGTACTTTTCCTTAAATACGATGATCATAAAATCTAATCATATAAAAAAGAGTAAGTGTCACAACCGTCCTGAGGGTGTGAACAAAATAGCAATTTAGCATCATTATATGGAAAGCACACAAAAGATAAATTGCACCGTACCTAATCTATCTATAATGGAAGATAGTTCAGCGTTTGTCAACGGTGACTTATTTAAAATAAATATGAACAGTATGATATATTATGATGACGAAAAATTGTAAAATTTAAAAAATATCGTATCATCATTTAATTGCAAAATAACGCGAACGTTGCAGTCAAAAATGGAATTAATATCTTATGATGTATTGTCATTTTATTTATATTGATTTACTAATTGTAAGTGTAATAAACAAGACTGCCGAATCAAGAATGCATTGACCCTGAAAAAGAAAGAATAAAGAGAGCTATCAATTTCTAACTGCACCTAATAGTGATAATGAAATATATCGAATAAAAACCTATTACGAAAACGAAAAAGAAATAAAATTTTGAATGAAATTTATTAGGTACGGTTAGTAGAAAATTAACTAAAAGATCGAAATAAAAGATCGAAACAAAAGTTAAAATAAAATTTTGAAAATTTATTTCAAAATCAGAACTATTCATAATTATGAATTACAAATACAAGACAAATGAAGCACGAGACGTATAGAAAAAAGACATAGAAGAAATGAAACTGAAAAAAAATCTTATGTCTTTCAAAATTCTTAGAAAAAATAGATTACAAATTTAATGCCAATGGAACTAATTAATAATTATGAAAAAATTTAATAATTATGAAAAAGCAAGAAAAAATATTGATTTCACACCAAAAGAACTTTATAAATATTATTTACTAAAACATTATTAGGGTAGGGCGGGGATAGTTGAGCATAGGGGCAAGTTGATCAATCGAAATATCTCGAAAACTATTCGCCGTTCCTTTAGGCATTATATGGCGGCAAGATAGAGGTTTGGGAGAAATAAACATCCCGCGATCGCTAGTGGCAGCTGTACAAATGAGTGAGGCACACGGGCGTTTTGTTTATTTTGAGACCAAAAAGTAAAAAAGTCATTCATCACGAGTTATCGTCTGGTTTAGTCAGATGTTATTTATTTTTAATCAGGTAAATGTTATTCTTCCATATGATTATAGTACTTTGAATATGCACAGAGATTCTAGGTATAATTCTCACGCTTTTTTTATAAACTCACTTTTGTTTTGAAATTTCGAGTTGGGGTTAGTTGAGCGTAGTTGCTAAACTTGTTCTGTCACTAAGACAATTACCATTAACTTCCAGAAATTAAATATTATTCTTAAGATTTAAGCCAACTCTATGAGTAATATTATGAAGAAATAATGATTTTAAACAAAAATACTAAATATAATGGTTAAATAATTCCTAAGATACGATATTGTTTTGTTGATTCTACTTTTGGTTAATTATTCAAAGATAATTACTATAAGTTTTGTTTTCTCTGTCAATAAAGACTAAATATAGAACTGGTTATTAAAAACTTATTTTATTTCATCACTAATCAACATTGAACCTACGATTTCATTATACTTTCTTATTGCTCGCATACGTGCAAAATAATCCAGAAAGTGATCAAGACGCCCAGAAATTCTAGTATACAAATAGCTATTCAGAAACAAGCTATAGTGCACGTATATTTAACAATTGCAAACAATTGCAATAAATTGTTAGAGACAATAAAGCAATCTGAAAAACGAGTGTGGAGTAGAAAAGAAATGCGAACAACAAAGCACGTTTTTTTAATGAAATTATTATAATTCATATATTATATATATATATATATATATATATATATATATAGTTTAATGTAATATATTGCAGTTATTTCAACCAATCAAAAAAATTATAAATATCAAAACATCAATTTATACAAAAATCAATATAAATATTTAACTAGTAATTTAAAATGATCAAATGTTCGAATCCGGTAAATGTGGAATTTGTGTGAAACTTTGACATAATTGTTTATCTAGAAAATTCATCTATAATAACATTCTACTACTTTTCTTCGATACAACCCGAATTACCAAATTACAATTTATTACCAAATTTTATTTATCTCCAATTTATTATTAATTTACCATATTCAAAAGATCCGGTTTATAATAATAAATTAAAGCACCCATTAGTGAGTAGATTATTATAAAAAAAATATGAATACGCTGTTCAAATTATCATTATAATTAAAATTAAAATAATAGCGAAATACTTCAACATCTTGCTAGGAAATGAAAAACAGCATGCATTTCTATGGGTTCAAATAATAAATGGCGTCTGCCCAACACTTATGGCAAATGTTAAACATAATTGTCCCCAGACATGCACGACAGAATGGAAACCTTGGTTCATTATCGCATATTAAAAATCATTTCTTGAACAAAACAGCAAATAAAGTACAGACTTAGGATAAAGAAAAAATGAGTATGAAGTCAGAGAAAAACATTATATATACATTTTTATTATTCTATACAATCATACAGCGCTTGCATATCTAATAAGCGGAATAAAGAGAATCGTGGGCATATATTGTATTTTCAGAACCTTGCTCACTTCTTGCTGACAGTAACAAAATTAAAAGATATGGATTATTTGGGTAATATGATATGTAAAATATACAAAACATTACTTTAACAATTTTAGTAGATGTTTCTATTAATATCACGAACACAAAAACTTTGAGAACCGGGTGGTCTACTACTGCTGAATGAATCAAGAAATATAGTAATTATGTAGAAACTAGTTGGTTTGGTATTTAGCCTTGAGGCAAGTTACACGAACTTCCCGATATGTGTAAATAATCGACTTAATCAAAAAAAATGTGTAAATAATATACTTTATCAATCCTACTTTGAAAAAAACGATAATAATTTTAGCAAACTTTGACGAATTTGTAAAATTAAACTACTTGTCGTAAGGCCGTAATATTACAGTAAGATGTATAAGACCATGATGTATATCGCCAAAAAAAGTTCCATGAAAATCGGCTTAAATTTTTTTTTAAACAGTTAATTACAAGAAAACGGCTCGGTAGATTTTCACCTAAAATTAATCAGTACCATTCCCAACTAATATCTTTCGAACAGTTTTTGATATTTTAAAATCGGTTCGGTAGGATGAGCTTAAATATCGACGAAATTTTACCACTTTTTTTCAACAGTTAATTACAAGAAAACGGCTCGGTAGATTTTCACCTAAAATTAATCAGTATCATTCCCATCTACTATCTTTCGAACAGTTTTTGATATTTTAAAATCAGTTCGGTAGGATGAGCTTAAATATCGACGAAAATTTAACACTTTTTTTAAT
Organism: Ctenocephalides felis; assembly: GCF_003426905.1. NCBI lineage: Eukaryota > Metazoa > Arthropoda > Insecta > Siphonaptera > Pulicidae > Ctenocephalides > Ctenocephalides felis. The sequence continues at coordinate 9,430,434 of NW_020539726.1, read as the reverse complement.
TACAAGAAAACGGCTCGGTAGATTTTCGCCTAAAATTAATCAGTATCATTCCCAACTAATATCTTTCGAACAGTTTTTGATTTTTTAAAATCGGTTCGGTAGGATGAGCTTAAATGTCGACGAAAATTAAACACTTTTTTTCAACAGTTAATTAAAAGAAAACGGCTCGGTAGATTTTCACCTAAAATTAATCAGTACCATTCTCAACTAATATCTTTCGAACAGTTTTTGATTTTTTAAAATCGGTTCGGTAGGATGAGCTTAAATGTGGACGAAAAGTTTTTCCGAATTACAAAGAAACGGTTTGTCAGATCGTTGCACAAAACTGACAAACGATAGTCCTCACCGAAATACATCAAATGGCTTTTAAATTTCTAAAGTCGGTTCAGGCGTTTTTGAGAAAACGTCGATTAAAAGTCTAATTTTGACAAATGCCAAAAAGACCATACTGATTTTTGCAAACTTTGACGAATTTTTAAAGCTGAACCAGTTGTCGTAGGGCCGTAATATTTTAGTATGATCTAGAAGACTATGGTATCTATCGTCAAAAAAATAATCATAAAAATCGTCGAAATTTTTTTTTTAAAAACTTTATTACAAGAAAACGGCCCGGCCGATCAATCAAAAACTAATCAGCACGATTCCCAACCAATATCTTTTCTGCCATTTATAAAGAAACGGCTTGGCCGATCGTCGCACAAAACTGACAAACAATAGTTCTCGTCGAGACACATCGAATGGCTTTTAAATTTTTGAAATCGACCCAGCCGTTTTCGAGAAAACGTCGATTTACGGCAAAAAATCTGTTCACATACACACACACACACACACACATACTTTTTCCAAATTTGGTCTCATTCGATTCCGAATGGCTTGAAACGTCGAGAAAACATAAAATTAGCGAATCGGATTTTTTGATGAAAACATAAACTCCTTCGGGAAGTTAATAACACAAACCGAATAAGAAATATGCCAAAAATTACTTATCATTGTTTGATTTGAATAAAATCTTGATAGATAAAAGTTCACAAAATTGAATTAAATGAAATATATGTATGTTAAATTATGCATGAAAATGTTAATTTTAAAAATAACAATGCTGTAAAACGTTTATATTAAAAAAATAATAATATTGCATTATTATATGATGTAATTAATATGTAGTTTAATACATTAATTATAATAAGTTACACTGCTAAAAATATCAAATTTAATTATATTCAAATTTCGAGAAATTACTTTAGCAGTAGTAGATCCAAGTAGGCGTATTAAGTCAAAAAAAAAATCAATAAAAAACGCATAATTTTTTTACTCGAAAAACAATTCTATAGGTAACAGTTTTTGTTCAATATAAATAAAATTTGTAATTAAATGAAGATATATATTAATTTATGTATAATCCGCCTTTGTAAGAGCCAACCGAATCTGAAACTGATTCTGTTTAAATTGAATCGGCACATTAGATGTTAAAGATTTTTATATATATTTATCGTGCTTTTTTGAATTTAGTAATTTACAATTAGGAATCAAAATTATTCATTTTTGAATTATATTGTTATGAAAGATTGAAAAAAATTGAGATTGTAGAAAATTTTACAGCTTTGCCATAAAGACAAATTAATATTGTTATCCTTAATTTTGTTTTAATCAGCAATGTTATATGTCTATTCAAAATATTTTTGAAAGTGTATTACAGTCGAATGACGAAATCGGAAATTATAGTATTTTTTATAATGTTCAAGGTTTGTGATTAATTGTTCTTATTATTTATTGGAAACAATCAATAAAAACCACCTGAAGATTATATATAACTATATCGGAACGTATGGAGTAAAGAAATAACGATTTTATATATAAACTTCAAAAAAAAATAATGTATGTAATGAGATTTCACTATATTATATATATACATATACATATATACACAAATTACAATGACACTTAGTAGACTAACCCCGTAAACTCCGTAAACCCCGTAAATGATTATATCCACTTTTCATAGCATGACATAATTCATTTTGATCGCAAACGATTTTTGTTTCATGAAAAAAAATCTCTGGTAAAGTCTGCTGAAGATAAACAAAAAATAAATATATCAAGATTGCGTAGGCATGGCGGGCGTAATATCCTATATAGGTATAAATATGAGGTCAAAACTCGTACTCGAGCGTTATCTAAAACATCCAAGTGATTTTCCGAAATGCGGCAACCCTCGTTATGGATCGTGAATCAAGATCTGATCTCTATGTTCACCTACGAGGGTGAATTATAACCCCATCATAACTCACGGGGTAGGTCTGCGACGTCACACGCTCATAGGCGCAGGCCAGATCACTCATTCGTTATAAGCGCCGTGGCGCTTCGAGCGAGGAGATGGAGAAGATGGCGTAAATTCGCCAAAATTACTACACACTATTACGCAATATTGCTATATTAGAGATTTACCGGAGCAAAGCTCAGGTAGTGTTTGCACAAGCAATGTGCCAAGTTTCGCTCGAACACGTATGGATGTTGATCGAGGCGCACACTGCAGATTATACGTATAAGTTCATATTTGCCAGCATAAAGACATGACTAAGTATACAAATGTTTGCAGTGCCTTACATTACACATCAATACGTAATGAAAATAAAACTTGTGGTGCATGGCATCGTGCCTTAAGGCAAATGGCTGAAACTTTCCGTACAAAAACTATTTTTTCAAAAAAACCTTTTTTTTAAAAAAAAAAAGATTTTTGAGAATACCGAACAAAATACTTTTTTGAAAAATTTGATTTTTTTTTATATTTAAATTTTTTTATAAATTTTGAACATTTTTTTAAGCAATCAGGGTGCATAGCTGTTTTAGAGTCGAAATATCGAAGCGCGTAATCGCCGCGTCGTAGTTAACGTGTAAACATTGGTACGGAACCCATATAAATGTACATAAAATATATATTTAATTATTATAATCTCTATAAAATATCTGAAAATATGATGTGCATATGCTTAATGATAATGTTTGACCGCCAAATAGCATTATTTTTTACTTCATCATTTGTTCATTACGTCAATACAAGTAAAATGTTATTTGAATTCTTCATATCGGACGCTCCGTTCTCTCAAAAACTGAACTATCATTTATGACTTTGGCAAAAACTAATCAGCACGTCTCCTTATCTATAGAAATTGAATGTTTTTTGAATTAATCAATTCGGTTGATCAGTGTTCTCGAAATCGTCGACGAAAATTTGTATCCGCATATAATACACAAAAGCACACACATGCATAAATCCATTATTTCAAAGGTATGCCCAAATGTTCAGAGACCTCTGAATCGTATAAATGTATAAAAAATTCCATATTCAATTGTTTTACGATTACTATAACTTACCCAGCGGAAAGCTAAAAAACTAATTATATTTGCAAAAGTTGCACTTCACATACTAACAAGGAATAACTTCAAACGTTTGTTTAAAACCAAAATATAAATTTAGAAATATAATTATCAAGCTAGTAAAAACAGTATGCAATCCTGATTCTGTAACAAAAAAAATATAAATTTAAAATCCCTTGGGTGTGGACGGTTGTGACACTCTTCCGTTTCTTGTATGTTTTTTTTATTAACTTAATTGTTACCGCAAGTTAGACTATGAAAAATTTCATTCTAACTAGACAGAACAACAAAAAAGTTGAAAAAAAAACATCAAATATATCACGAGTGTGATTATTCCTTGTACGAATTGGGATTGATCATGCTGAATTTTCATGTGTGTCGTTTGTATTATTTCCGACAAAATAGGCGAGGGACTCGATTTTCTGGTAGTATATAACGATATGTCAAACCAGGCTAAGTTTCTTTACTACCAACTTGCAACTTGTAAACAAAGTGTGAGGCCTGACGCTAATTAGTCATATGTGTACGTCAACAGCGTGTACAAATACTCACGCGACCCACAGCAGAGTTCGTATTAAAACGAACTTATTATGTAATTAAAGCGCAATTTGCCTCAGAACATGTTAAGTAATTTTAAGTAATATGCGCATGAACCGTTGAGAGCTTATTATGATCGCAAAACATACCCTATGCAAAGCACAAAGCTTTGTATTGTACTTTCGGATCGTAACATGTAAAAATGGAAATGTTAATATCATGTTCATTCTACTGGAATGTTCTTGATATCTACAGAGAAAATTCGATATATTACATATTTTATTAATTAGCATATTGCATTTATAGGGTGAGGGCGGGGCACAACGTACAATTTGGCTTTGAGCAATTATATTGCAAAAAACAAACTAATTACATCACAAAAAATAAAACATAGCAAACAAACAACTATCTGACTATGCCCAATAAAACTCCAATTGTATAAATGTGTTTTTTACAGTTTTTTTTAAATGTAAGCTAGTCCTTTTTACCCCATAGGCGAGGTATATAAAGACGGCCAAAGGGCAAACAGGTCCAATGTCTTATTTTAATTCTAAAGAAATTTAATAACATAATAGCAGTATTATTCAACCAATGCAAAATATAAATTTCATGAATACATTTTTTTACAGTGATAAAACTGTATATAAGCATGATCTGATAATTTGGTAGAAATATTCAGCTGCAGAGTTGGAATTTATTATTATAAAATTGTTTTTTTTTATTTAATTTACTTTTTTGTTTGCTATTTCTTACTATCAACACCTTTCGCCTTTAATTGGTTATTTTTACCCCACCCACGTGTAAGCTTCTATAGAGGTTATATAAAAAGAATTATTCAATCTTACTGGAAATTAACAATACATCTTATAATTCAATACCGTATAATTAAAAATTATATTAAGGTCCCGTAGGTTCTCGAGAAAAGTTTTCATAGAAAAATCCGATTTGCTAATTTAATGTTTTCTCGGCGATTCAAGTCATTCTGATATAAATGAGACCAAATTTGAAAAATGTGTATGTGTGTATGTAAACAGATTTTTGATCTTTTGTCGACGTTTCCTCAAAAACGGCTGGGCCGATTTAAAAAATTTATAAATAAACCAACGATTCGATATAACTCGATAAGGATTTGTGTTTGTAATTTTGCCCCACAGTCACCCAAGCCATTTCCTTGGTAAATAGCAAAAAAGTAAAAAACTTTTTGTCCACGTTTTAGCCCGCATTTATGAATCGATTTCAAAAATTCAGAAACTGTTTGAAAGATATTTAGGAGTCGTGCTGATTAATTTTTGACAAAGATCGGCCTAACCGTTTCTTCATAATCAACTATCGCAAAAACTAGTGGTGTATGGCATCGGGAATATTGCTGAAACTTCCCGTGCCGTAACGAAATGTTCGAGGAATACTAAATGTTTTCATATAGATCATTATAAATACTGTAACATTGTATATTATTTATAAAAATTATATAAACTGAATCGCAAAGTCAAAAATATTTATTTAAAGTACATAAGTAAGCTTTAAAAATTTAGCCATAATTAAAATTAAAATCATTATTTTCGATATACAAAAAAAAATTTAAATGATTTTTTTTCCAAAAGCAATTGTTTTGTAAACACAAAAAAAACGTTTTTTGAATCATTCAGTTCGGATGCGTATTTCTCTCAAACACTGCAATTTTTTGTATATTTAGCTCTGTATCTTCGAAATGTCTGGGCCTGCATTTGCCAAAAACTAGTAGTTATTTCTCCTTATCAATAGGAATCGAATATTTTTTTAACCATTCAAATCGGTTGAGAATCACAAACACACACACAAACATCCATTTTCTTCTGAGGTATGCCAAAATGTTCAGAAACCTTCGTCAAGAAATGCAATAAATTTTATTAACTTCCCGTAGGGCAAGTTATAGTAATCGCAAAAAAATCGAAAATGAAAATTTTTGCATTTCTCGACGTTTCAAAGGTTTCTGAATATTTTGGCATACCTTAGAAAAAATGGATGTATGTGTGTGTGTGTGTGTGTGTGTGTGAGTGTGTGTGTGCGTGTGTATGTATGTGCGGATACAAATTTTCGTCGACGATTTCGGAAACACCGATCAACCGATTTGAATAATTCAAAAAACATTCGATTTGTATTGATAAGGAGACATGCTGATTAGTTTTTGGCAAGGTCAGGTCTAGCCGTTCCGAAGATACGGGGCAAAAAGTGCCGAAAACGGTAACTCCGTTTTTAAGAGAACGGAGCGTCCGATTTTAATAATTCAAAAAACATTTTACTTGTATTGACAAGGTGAACAACCGATCAAGTTTTCATAAAGGCGGGTCTAGCGGTTTTGGAGATCTAATGAAAAAAGTAAAAAAAAAATGCCATTTGGCGGTCAAAAATGATCATTAGACATATGCACATCAAATTATCAGATATTTTGTAGAGATTTTAACAATAAGTATAATTTTGGTTTACATTCCTATGGGTTCCGTACCAATGTTTACGCGTTAGACTTCGACGCGGCGCTTACGCGGTTTGATATTTCGTCTTTGTGCAGTTAAAGCAGTACGATTGCTTTGAAAGAAAGTTTAGATCTTTCAAACTATGTCAAAATAAAGAAAACATTTTTTTTCAAAAAAAAAATAATTAAAAAAAAAATTAAAAAAAAGCAATTTTTTGTCTAATTGTTTGTCAAAAATCTTATTTTTTTGAAGTAAATTTTTTTCAAAAATGTTAATCGTTTTTAAAAAAATAATAATTTTTGGTACGGAAAGTTCCAGCAATTTGCCTTAAGGCACGATGCCTTAATTGCCTTAAGACAGAATTCCACTTACAGCTAGTTTTTGATTTTTGGCCCATTACTATAACTACCCTACGGGGAGTTAAAAAATCGATGAAACATCATTTTGATAGATACATATCACGGTCCTGAAGAACATACTACTATTTTAAGGCCCTATGGCAAGTAGTTTAATTTTAAAAAAATATCAAAGTTTGAAAAAATATTATAGTCAAAAATTCTGTCAGAAATTGCTTTTGTGATGTGATAAGTCGAGCATTGTCAATTCATTAAAATTTTGAATAATTATCGAATATCGAATCGAATAATAATAAGCTACAATTTTAGGATACATAAGCACGTATCTGTGAAATAAAATTAAGATAGTTACAGAAAATTTTATTGTGTTATTATCTTTAATACTATAAGTAACGTATTATATATTGGCTGCAGTATTAATTGCATTATGAAAAAAGGATTTAGTTGAAACAGAATAATGTTTTGTATTTCACTAATAACCAAGCCATAATTCTATCTTGGTAAATCAACATATAATGCACATAAAGTATTTTATTTCAATAACTCATTATGATAAATCACATAAAATAAAACTGCACTATTGCAGTAACGTATTATATATTGGCTGCAGTATTAATTGCATTATGAAAAAAGGATTTAGTTGAAACAGAATAATGTTTTGTATTTCACTAATAACCAAGCCATAATTCTATCTTGGTAAATCAACATATAATGCACATAAAGTATTTTATTTCAATAACTCATTATGATAAATCACATAAAATGCAAATTGGTGTAATTTCTCTTATTTTGCAAATTTAGGAAATCATCACCTAAGGCTCAAATAAAACGCACATTCACAAAAGTATTTTAAAAATGGTCGCTGCTAAGGCTTACCTTGGATTACAAGAACTCGCGGACCTGCAAACGGCAGACCACTCATTAAATTGGAAAAAATCACTAAGTCACTTAACTCAAAGTTATTTAAAAAGATGAACAAAGATAAATATTATTGTAGAAAAAACTGAAGCACTTTATGAGGTATTAATAATATCACTCGCACTTTAACACGAAATGCACAACCGATAGGCACAAAACATGGCAGACAGAAAAGAAACGTGAGGCCATTCACACTTAGACGCTCTCGAGATAGGAACTGATATATGAATATCTATAAGTCTATATAATTTGTTTACAGTGTTGTCAGATGACAAACAATGGATTTGTCTTCTACATCATGCTGAAGTTAGATGCATTCAATTAAGGTATCAAGGCGGCAAATTCAAACAGAAAAATTAAAGTTAATATTAGGTTGTCAAATATCTCCCTTCCGCTTTTTAGCTCTTGGTTTATAATACAAAAAGGCGAAAGGGAGATATTTGACAACCTTATATATAGAACATATTCCAATACTATAAAAATTGCACTAAAGTAAAAAAGATTCAATACTTTTGATCTTATAATGTACAATGTAACCTAAATAATTCTATTATCTGCAAATAAATGGTAATATAGAAATATGAAATGAAATAAAACTTGTAAGTTAATTGTTGAAGTTTTTTTTATTTTTTTATCTATTGGCTTATGACATACGTCATAAGGCCAGATGCCATTCCTACAATTGTTTACTACAAATTCGTATTGAATAATTAACTTATAAATTAATCTTAGTATTATTAATAAACCTAAATATATATTCATAATTTTTTAAATTATTTGTAGCTACTAGTGTTTGTACATTGATTGGGAAAATAACATTTTCTTTGTGTAAAATTATTATTGTAATTGTTAAGGTTGGATACTGCTTTTCAATAATATAGAAAGTTAGATAGCACAATTTTATCTGGCACATTTATGATAAAATATTAATGTTATGCTTGATACGACATCAAAAGTGGCAATGAAGATAAGTATAAAATATTTCAATTTTTGTATGAAAGTATTAAAAAAAACCATAGAGAAAGCTGTAGAAAATTAATTATCAGTCTAAATGTGCCACAAAAGTGATGTAACTCATCGAATTCTAAACACATTCTCATCGAATGTGTTCTAAAAATATACATTTTTGATGTAAACTATAGCTGTAATCAGCTATTTACAATACACTACAGAACTTACTGTTCCTTTCGGATAGTTTCTAATTAGAATCGCTCGGCGAATATCTAAGTTTTGATGAATTTTTATAGTTCAACGGCCTATCGCAAGCCTATAATATTTTGGGCTATAAACAAAATCTAGCTATGTACAAAGTTTTATCAAAGTCGTCACATATTTTTTTTATGATTTACTAAAACCAAAAGACATAAAAAAAATTCACAGAAACTAATCGACGCGATTCCTGCGAATCAATATTTTTCGAAAAGTTTTAGAATTTTCAAAATAGATTCAAAATTGTGGACTTAACCGTGGATTGAAAATTTTGAACTTTGTTGTTAATTACACAAAAAAACGGCTTGACCAATAGTAGCGCAAACTGACAAATAATTGCCCGTACAGATGTATTTACATTTTTGAAATCAGTACATCAATTTTGAGAAAAGTCAATAATCAGCCCACATACTCACATATTTTTTTACACGTATACACATATTTGGTTTCATCTAATGCAGAATGACATCGAGAAAATATATACATATTTACATATAATTAAAAATATTTAAGAATACTGATTTAGCAAATCGGATTTTTGTGCAAAATCAAACTTCTCATTCGGAAAGTTTATGTAAACTACCAGTCTATTAAAAATATCAAAATTTTTGTTTATCTCAACTGTTGTAACTGTTGACTTTGAATTTAAATAAAAAAAACAATATTCAAATTAGTTTCCAAAATCCGTACTTTCTCGAATATTTATTTATTGCGAAATCTCGTAAATCCAGGTATTAATTTAATTAATATTTATTTAAGTTGGTTTTTGTGTACCGATCAGGATTTAGGAAATAAAAATGATAACTTCTTATTTTCCATTATAAAATGAACAATAGTTATTATAGTAATATGTGGTAAATATGATAAATAGCGATAAAAAAGTAAAATTAATATTTTTATAAAATTCAACACATGATGTTTGTTCTTCATTTTAATTCGCCAAAGATTGATTATTGCTGTACAAAAGTACACCGACATTTTTTTTTAAATGAATTAATGATTTTTCTTTGAGAAACTTCCTATTAGGTAATAAAAAAGTAGTTGAGTAATAATTAAATAAATAAATTTGCTAAGTTATAAAAATGCATTCAATCGGTTGAAAGAAAAAACAAACAGCAGAAGTCGTCGAAGCAAAATTTAACTATGGAGTAAAAATTCAGTTAGTCCTAAGCAGGTGCAAGCTTTTTTAGAGGTTATATGAAAGAACTGATGAATCTAACTTAAAAATAACGAATACTTAAAAATTATATTAATGTCTCGTAAACTAAATGACAGTGCCCACAACCAAAGAAACTAACAACGAAAAAAAAAACTTTTACTGCGGAATTTTACACATTGCCGTATTTCTCCCGATAGCAAGATCGCAAGAATCAAGGTGATGATCTGTCAAATATAGTTGTTTAAATTTTTTTCCTGTATCATATATATATATATATATATATATATATATATATTTATATATACTTACATGGGTATATAATATGTAACATGCCGAAAAATTCTGGGCGAGAAGCGAGAAAGTTTAAGTACTCATGTTATTAGAATTATAAAACATTAAATTTGTATAGCGAGATCCTAAAGTCTATTCATATTATATATACCCATTTAAGTGCTATACATTTTATATTCAAATGAGATTAGATTGAACTTTTTTAAAATGCCTTTTTTCGTCAATGTACAATGACAACCAACGAAGCGATCCAGCCGGGAGGCTTTTTGCCGCGTATTATTTCAGTCAATTACCCTTGCAACCGTATCCCGACTTTTATTACATATAAGTCCCGAAGACTATATGAGTTCGATATATTAATAAATTGAAAACAATTCTTATAATTTGTGGTAAATTGAGTTCAAGACAAACGAGATTTTTAAAAGTATTATTAACTGCCCGTAGGGTAAGTTGTAGTAATCGAAAAAAATCGATCATAAAATATTTTATACATTTTTGCGTTTTAAAGCCTTCTGAACATCACAGGCATACATTAGAAAATATTGGTGTATGTGTTGAAATAAATTAAAATTTTCGCAAAAAAATCCAATACAAAAAATTCGAAGAATTTAATTCAATGATTTTCTTACACTTTTACGTTTCAAAGTATTCTGAACATATTGACACACCTTAGAAATAATTGATGTACGTGTGTATGTGGCATGTGTTTATGAGTGTGTTCGATTTTTTCTTGAACACAAATGAAAAGTTTAATTCGTATTGATGGGCAGACATGCTGATTAGTTTTTGGCAGAGGCCGGTTCAGCCGTTTCCTAGATACGAAACAAAAAGTGCTAAAAATGGTAATTTAGTTTTGAAGAGAATGAATCGTCCATTTTTAAAAATTAAAAATAAATTTACTTATGTTATCGAAGTAGAGAGTTGATTTAATTTGGGATGGTTTTGGAGATTCAATAAAAAGGTAATAATAAAATATGCTATTTGGCGGTCAAAAATGACCAAGATATATAATGTTTAACCGTTTGACTGCAAAATAGCTACACAGCGCTGCTAATAAATTCAAAATTAAAAAAAAAATGAAAATATGACTAAAATAATAATTAATTTAGTTAATTTTTTTCAAAAATTGCACAGTTCTCAAAAATCAATTTATTTCAGTTATCAATTTTTTTTTAAAATTTAAAAACATTTAAATAGCAGTACGGTATTTGTGTTTTAAGGCATGATGCCATACACCACTAGTTTATGATTTTTATCATATCTTCAAACTAAAACTTCATTATATTGTTTAAAGCAGCATCGTTGGCTAATACGCATGCTGTTTCATTTCCTACTAAATAATCATTTATTATTTTTATGAATTATTTTTATTTATTTATTTATATGAATTGTCATTTATATTAATAATTTCCAAATCTTGTAGAAAAGTAACAAAATATAATTTCTCTTCCTAGATCTTAAAAAAAAAACAGATAAATTAAATTATATTGTTTTTGATCTACTGTATGTAATGTGAACAGATAGTCATGCAAGAACCCATTTGATGTTAATATTTTTATTACGACACCGTCAACCATAAAACGTCCTGTAATGGCTTTTGTTTCAAATAACCAGAGACCATGATTATCCGACCCACTTCTGAACCAGCGTTATGATAACAAAAGTTGCTCGAGATCATAAATTAAAACTGCGGTCCCATAAAACGTTTACACCCGACAATATTTTGGTGATGAGAGATGCAGTTATTATTCGAAGCCGGAGTTGGTAAATTGCTGAAACGCTTACGCACACAACTTGATATGCTGCACGCAATAAACTCTAATAAAAGCTGTTCTTTACTTATACGGAGTAATATAATAATGCAGAGCAACCGGAAAAGGTTGAAAAAATATTCAGTTTAGCATTCCACTTTTATATTCTATATCAACTGAAGCGTAATGAATTTTAACCGGAATATTTGTTCATCCGTTTCCCCGCTCGAATCTTACACGCTCCAAAAGAGAACCCTCGGAAAAATGCGTAATAAAAACATGATGTCGTCTTCTCCTCGTAATATGATGACAATGAGATTATGAAAATATTCAGGAACAGGTTAATTTTCATATATGAAATTATTTTTATACACTGCCCGTATAAAACGTAGGTCTTGATAAAAGTGTTTCATTCTCTTTAGAAATGTTAATTAGAAAATCTAGCCCACAGAGTCTTGTGTGAGCATTCGAAGCGTACACATCGTTCGAAATAAATTTATATTTTTTGAAGTTTAGTGAAAGCAAACCTTGTACCTGTTGTGTTTTGATAGTGAGCTGATAAACAAACAATGGAGTCGGGCCCGTTCGGGCACGAGGGCAGTCGGCCGCCTGATAAAGGCATTACACAACATTCAGATTTAGGCGCAACCATTGCAGGTGCAATGCATGTGCTAAATGACCTTGAAGATTTTAACAATGAAAGTAGTATGGATTATAGTATAGATGATCAAGAAATAGATTTAAGTAGTTGTGAAAGTATTCACAATTTAGATAGTAAATCTAATAAAATCAAGATTGGAATTAATAAAACTAATCCCACAAAAGTTAATAAAAAAGAAACAAATCTAAGGAATTCTAATTATGTAAATAGTAATAAAGAAAATAAAATTAACAGAACAATGAAATTCATTAAAAAGGTGACTAGCGCAAAAAATAACAAAGTCAAAAGATTAGAAAGTGGAGTCAATTCAAAAGTTGAAGTTCAGAAAAGTAATGATACAATAAATAAAAATGTAAAGGCTATTCAACGCAGTAGTAATGATAAAATAAGAGAAGAAGCTGATAGTGTACCTAATGCGAATAATGAAGAAAATGTTAATCAAAATGAATCAAATTCTATTAACAATAACATGGTTAGTGAAGAAATGGTTGAGATGAATGAAGTAAAGTCTAGTAACTATGCTCGAAACAATAAAATACGATTTGAAGAATACGATAAAGGACCATATCATATATATGTGGAATCAATAAATAAAAATATTGGAAGGTTACATCACATGGCAATCGGAAGGATGTTATATAAATCAGTTCCAAAATTGAAGACAGAATTATCAGAAATTGTACAAATTGAAAAAACAAAATAAAACTAGTAATTAAAATGCAGAAATAGCCAATAGTTTACTGGAAGATGAATTTTTCAAGATGAATAATCTCAGGACCTACATTCCTAAATATCTAGTAGTAAGACAGGGGATAATATTTGACGTTGATATTAATTTATCGGAAGACGAAATAATGGATGTTATAGAATCTGATTATCCAGTGGTGGAAGTAAAATGTTTAAAGTCAAAAAGAGGTAATAACATCAATTATAAATCGCAATGTGTGAAATTAACATTCAGGGGCTCCAAATTGCCGGAGAAAATTTCAATATATTCAGTAAAATGTAGGGTTAGTCCATACATTAAAAAAGTAGTGCAGTGTCATAATTGTTGGTTCTTTGGTCATATAAAAGAACAATGTAAAAGTAAAAAAAGATGTCCGAAATGTTCAGAACAACATGGAATAGAAGCCTGTACTGAAATTTTAAACTTAAGATGCTGTTTATGCTCCGGGGAACACGTTGCAAATAGTACTGAATGCCCGGAATTCAAAAGGCATAAAAATATTTATGAATTGATGGGGACTCATAATATAGCTTTTCATGAGGCGAGGAATATTTTGCGAAATGACAAATATTCAAGAGTTGTTAAATTTAACCCTTACACTATAGATAAGGAAAAAGATTTTCCGACGATAAAAGAAAAAAGGAGGGAGAAAAATTACTGTGATAAAAATAAATATAACGAATTATCAAAATTATAGAAGAAGAAAAGGATACAGAAGTAGAAAGACATAGTATGGATTAGAAAACCAAAAAGGTCACATGTCAAAGATGTAACAAGGGTAGGAGGTCAAGGTACGTCTAAAGTATCTAAGTATAAGAGACGGATATTAAAAGGGTAAGTAATAGAGAATATTATTAGTAGAAAAAGGCCGATTAAAACGTCGGAAGATGAATTTAAAAACATTGATCGTTGGAGATTTCAACAGCCATCACTTTGCATGGGGAAGTATGGCGAACAACACATCAGGAATAAAATTACAAGAATCATAGAAGATCTCATTAATAATTCTCAACAACGGCAAACCCACAACAATCGAGACAAGAAAATAAAAAAGCGACAAATATAGATTTATCTTTATGCTCCAGCAATCTCACAGATTATATCAGATGGGAAATACTCGAAGAATTCTCTTGGATCTGACCACTTACCAATTATAATACTATTACACAAATGCAATTTCAAACATCAAAATCTTCCCTACAAAAAAATGGAATACCAATCAGGCCAATTGGAAAGGATATGGCGAAGAAATTTCGAAAACTCTCCAAAACTCCAACATACCTAATACAGGAAACAAAAATATGAATTTTTAATGAATTGTATAGATCACGCTGCGAGAAAAACATAAAGAAATGCAAAGTGATAATTAGCTCAACCTTCAAACCAGCCAGCATGGTGGGATCAAGAATGTGATACCATGGTAACGCAAGAAAAAACGCATTTAAACAAAATGCGCAGAAAATTTAATTATGATAATTTCATCCTATACCAAAAATAAATGCACAAACCAAGAGATTTTAAAGAACAAGAAAATACAAAAATGGGCGGGAATACACAAGTTCAATTAACAAAAACACAAATCCGGCTACAATTTGGAGGAAAATCAAAATATTCAACAACAAAACACACAAATAGAACATAAATCCAAATTTTGGAAGAATGTGGACATCAAATATTACAAAATATAGCACCAGATTATGTCTGTAACAAACAAGATATATTCAGTAAGAATAATAATGAATAAAGAAACAGAATTGATGTCACCTTCAAATATAATGAATTGAGAAGAGCTCTAAAAAACAGAAAGAACACGGCTCCAGGTAAGGATAATATTCCTATAATATGATCAATAATAGTCCAAATAATTTTAAAATGGAACTTTTAAATGTTTATTAATAATATGATCACACACCACTGGATCCTGAAAAAATGGAAAGAAATAATTGTAGTACCAATAATTAAACCTAATAGAAACCCACATCTATAGACTCTATAGACCATATCACTAATATCATGCGTAGCAAAGATCTTCGAACGAATGATAAAGAAAGACTGGAATGGTACATTGAAAACAAGAACATACTCCATGATACCGTATTTGGTTTTAGAAGCGGAAGAGGAACAATAGATTTATTGAGTACCCTTACTACCGACATAAATATATCGAGGTCAAACAATGAATATATGTTGCTACTGTCAATAGATATTGACAAAGCCTATGAAAACGTAGACCATAATATTCTACAGAAAAAACTAAGGAATATAAATATCCCAGAGAATATAATTAAAATAATATTGGAGTTGATATCACCAAGATATATTTATCTACGAACTAATGGAGATATGATCGGCCCTAGATCAGCATACAACGGGATCATACAAGGTTCCATTTTAAGCCCACATTATTCAACATATATACTGCGGATTACCATAAGATACCTGATACATGTGTTAAAAATTACAATATGCCGACGACATTTGTTTATACATATCAAGACCGTCAATAGAATCATGTATATCGCAAATGAACTATGCTATTAAGAAAACATAAAATGGTTATCAAGCAATAATTTAAATATATCACCAACCAAAAGCTCAGCAACGATTTTCACTAGACACAGACTCCCCCAGAACATAGGTCACATAAGGGTTGGAACTCAAGATGTTTAATAAAAGACAACGTGAAAATACTAGGCATAACCTTTGACGCCAAAATGACATTTAAAAGCATATACAAGAATTATCAAAGAAAATGCGAAACAGGCATCAATATACTTCGTAAAATAACAAATACTAGATGGGGAGCACACCCAGAGACATGCCTTTTACTGTACAGAAAATTGATTAGAACTCAAATAGATTACGGATGCTTTATATATGGATCAAGTCAAAAGTGAACAAAATAAACTTGATAAATTCAATATTCCGCAATAAGAACATGCATGGGAGCATTTAGATCAACACCGACAAATGCGTTATTAACAGAAGCAGGAGAACCTCCTCTGAGCATAAGAAGAGAGATCCTAGCAAACAGATTCTTGATGAAAAAACTTAATGGATCATGTAAATTATTACCCAAACAGTTAGAAAAACTAGCAAGACTACATTACTCCACATGCTACTGGACAAATAAACCAGCTCCATCACTAATAAATAGTTTTTATACAATTAAACCTCACGAAGAGAACATCATAATCAATGATAAAACTCCATATTACATCTACCCACCGCTAAACGATTATATTAAACCATACATCGATATAGATAATAAGAGCACAAATATAGCAAACACAGGTATATATATTCATGAATTAGAACATCATATCAACTCAAATTGGCCGGATCATTTGCAAATATATACTGATGGCTCTAAAACATTAGAGGGAACCGGATGTGCCATACATATCCCAAAAATCCATTACAGCAACAAAGTAAGACTTCCAAATTATACATCCATATTTTCAGCGGAACTTATAGCGATATACACTGCCGTAAAATATGTGAATGACAATATGATTAACAAATCTTTGATACTAAGTGACAGCAAATCAAGTCTAACAGCCATAAAACCGTCAATAAGCATTCAAATATAATATATACAAAATTATAGAAATCATAAAGAAAATCAATACTGATGATAAATCCATGATTCTTCTTTGGATAAAGGGTCATTCTAATATAAAAGGCAATGAGATGGCAGACAGTCTAGCTAAAGAAGCATGCACGAGCGGCGATCAATTTGCGAAAACTCCTGCACTAGATTTAAAACATTTAATAAAAACAACAAGGTTTGGAACTATGGCAGAAGTCTCACTCAGAAACAACAAAGTCAAAAGGATCCACATAGCACTAACGAGAGAGATTGTTTCACCAAACACATGGTTTAAAAAATATAGAAGAAAGTCCAAATTTTATTACAGTAATCTGCAGATTGAGACTCGGACACTCCTACTGCAAATCGCATCTGAGGAGAATAGGTATCATACAGGATCCAAAGTGTGACTGTGGAAGCCTAGAAACACTCGACATTTATTTTGGGAATGCAGGTATTATCAGCAGAAAAGATCGAAATTAGTTAGGAATTTGCAAAACTTGAGGATTGTTTTTCCCATCAATATACAAATGCTTATTTCAAGTATGACATAAGGATTATAAATATTTATATAATTTTATAAGTAAATGCAAAATTAATTTATAGCATAATCATTATTGTATAAGTATCAATGTATTATATAAAACTGCTACAACTGTACAAATATTTGTAATGGCAAAATGATGCAAATCAGAAGCCAAAATAAATAAAAAAAAAAAAAAAAAAAAATCTAGCCCAGAAAGATGTCATCTTTTCTCGTGACGTGATGGCAATTAAATTATTAAAATATTCAGAGCAAGTTAATTTTTATACATAACTCTATTTTTATACATTGCTCGTATAAAACGCAGGAAATGAAAGTATTTCATAAACAACAATAAAATTGCTATTATTATTAGCTTTACGTATTATTATTAGCTCATATTCTATCAATATGTTGAAAAAACACCTTGTGGTCTCCTTCTCTAAATATAATGACAATGTGATTAAGAAAATATCCAGGGATAGGTTAATACAAAGATAAAATTTACGTGATCATTATTTTGGCCAGTAAGCAGAGTATAACTTGAAATCCATCACATCAGGGAGAAAAGCAAATTGCCACAAGGCCTCATTTAGTCGAGTTAAATACTTCTGTTTACTTACATTTTATTGATTTTTATTCTGTTGTTTGACAATTTTCATTATTATGTGTTCTTCTTCTTATTCTTGTGTAAGGCCTGACCACGTTCTTCTTGATCATCTGAATGGCGACCGATGTATGCAGGGCCTTTTCACTTAGAACAAAATCCTCGTTCAGAAGGAATACTTAGGGGTCCATTTGTAGTCGCAGATTTGGCGCTAGTGAGCCGATGAAAAAGTATTTTCAAATGTTTTATATTGGTTACTAAGAAACGTCAGTGTTATTTTTGTATAAGTTTACAAAATGGCGATTCTTCTTCGTTTGTGTTTGTATATTTGTTAATAAAGATTTCATCAGGAATTGCTCTCAAATGCATAGCCCTTTGACAATATGAATAGAACAGCTTCAAACTCATATGGAGGACATAATTACTACAATACTACGTAGTGCATTGACAAATTAGTCTAATCATAATACACTTTAAGGAAAGAGATCAGTTCTAGAAAATTGTGTAAGAAATCAAATATACGCTTCTACAAGAAAGACATAATACACAAATAGAAAGCTGTTCTAGCTGTTTAATATTGGATTACCACTTCACGCGGATCTGAATATACTTGGGAAAAAATGAATTGCTTAAGAATGTCAAATTTTGCACGGGATGATTACTAGTTAATGAGAGTTAAAAATGACAGACGATGTAATGAACTAAACTATAATGCATATTCACTAAATTTCACTGAATATTTTATATTAATAAGTAGAAAAAAGTGTAGAAGTTATTCCAGTAGATTAGATGTGATATCTATTATATATAAACCGGTGTATTGCAGTGTATTTGTTGATTTATATTTCGATTGATTGTATATTTATAATATATAATATTATCTAGTTATTTTTGTTATTATTGCATTATTACAAAACATAATAGGATTGTAATACCAAATTTAGTTTTAAATACACGTGTACTAAAATTCATTAATTTTCATTTCAAATTTGCGCCATTAATTTGAGTGCCAAAGCAGCGCCACCACGTCGAGCGGAGGACCCTTTAAGTATCCTCTGAACGTAAAAATCGGCGAGGAAGTGAGGAGACGCGTCTATATGAATACGGGGTATGAAAGCAATGAAAAATTAATGAATTTTAATACACGGGTATTTGAAACTAAATTCGGTATTACAATCCTTTATGTTTTGTAATGATACAATAATAACATAAATATACTAGATAATATTATATTATAATAAATATACAATCAAATCGAAATATAAATCACAAATACACTGCAATACACCGGTTTATATATAATAGTATCACATCTAATCTACTGAATAACTTCTACACTTTTTTCTATTATTAATATAAATATTTAGTGAATTTAGTGAATATTGCATTATAGTGTTAGTTCATTACATCGTCTGTCATTCTTAACTCTCATTAACTAGTAATCCCGTGCAAAGTTTGATTTTTTCCCAAGTATATTCAGATCCGCGTGAAGTGGTAATCCAATAAAACAGCTGGAACAGCTTTCTATTTGTGTATATATGTCTTTCTTGTAGAAGCGTATATTTGATTCTACACAATTCCTAGAACTGATCTCTTTCCTTAAAGTGTATTATGATTAGACTAATATGTCAATGCACTACGTAGTATTGTAGTAATATGTCCTCCATATGAGTTTGAAGCTGTCTATTCATATTATCTATATTAATTAATAACTCAGTAAAATCTCTTTTGCCAATTAAAATATAGAAACCATGAAAAATAAAATGGAAAGTTACATTTCACAAACTGCAAATCATGTTTAGATGATTGTCTTTTATTATAGTTGTTTGAGAGTAAGGATGTATTATGCTTCTGATTTTTATAGAATCTAGATTTCGACGACATAACCTCTAATATTGACACTTGACGTTTCGTAATCCACATGGTTGTCATGTTAATAGTTGACTGCAAATATAGATATTAATATACACATGACAAGAAGATTTCAACCAATCACATCGAAGGCCAATGTCGAGTAAGTATTTGTGGCGTAACGCATTTCCGTTGCATGTAATTATTACTTAAACAAAAATATATTAAAGTAGGTTTCAAAAATGTCCCTGCAGATTACACATAAATGTATATGAAAAAACTGTTTTTTTCTAAAATTGTGTTGACGTAACTATTTTGCATCAAAAATAATAACAGTAGGTACTCTTAACAATATATTAAAGCTAAAATAATAATGAAATTTTACGTTGAAATCATATGCATAATGTTTTGCTTCGCCAAAAATAATAAGTTAGGTTGACACGTGACATTTAATAATTCGCATGGTTGTGGTATTGGCAGTTAATCTCGACTGTAGACATCTACATACAAGTGACAAGATGATCTCGACCAACCACTTCAACTCGTTTCGAGTGATCACATCGGTTGTCAATGTCAAATCAGTATTTGTGGCATAACGGGTTATTCCCTATATGTTTTACTTTGTAATTGATTATATAAACAGTTGTATAAAGATAAATAAAAGTTGTCTTCAAAAATAGTTCTGAAGATTAGACCAATCACAAACTCAAATGATCACAACGATGGACTTTGACGAATCAGTGTTTTTGGCGTAACACATTTTCGATAAATTTTGGCCAAGTAAACGTTTAGTCGTGCTTAAAAAGATTCACTTCAAAAAGAGTAATCAGTTATATAAAAATATATAAAAGTAGTTTTCAAAAATAGTTGTTAACATTAGACCTGAATTTAAAAAAAAGAGGGCGCGTAAGGTTCACATACGATTGAAGTGAAACTTATTTGCTACTGTATAATATAGAATTTAAATGAAAATAAATACATCATATAATACATATTTATTAGTGTCATTTATGATACTACACTTTATGTGATTTATAATATACATTTATGATTATATACATTTATGTAATGATAAATTATAAATTATATATTTATAATAGCATTAAAACATGTATAATATTTAAAAACAATAATGTAATTAAAGTCATACTTCAAATATGGCATGATCGGTTTGTCATTGTAATTAGCATTTATAAATGAACCTTTATTAGAGAAATGAAGTAATTGCTGATTAATAACTTTTATAATATTTGTTCACACAATGGACTATGTTAAACAACGCTTAAACAAAAATTGTTTACGCAACTTAACTCATTATGTAATAATTGTGTTTAATCTAATCAATAAACATACGTTAAAGACACAAATGTTTAATTTATTTTATTATTATCAAGGAACAGGGTAAAATATTCTTTTGATTCAGGCATTTTTCATTAAATCAAAATTTGTACTACGATGTAACTTTGAAATGTTTACTTATCTATCCCGATTTCATTGTCGATATCGGTACACGTACAACGTTGATGCCGGTACGCATACAACGACAGATATCTATTCACATACGCGACGACCATTCACAATCGACCCGTATAGAAATGATATCATCGAGAGCGATTGACGAATCATTGGCACTCGACTTTAATCTTATCTACCGTACCGCACTTCCGTTGTATCATTTGTACGGTTTTACACCCTAGTCGCGCCTAAAGAAGTTTTACTTCAAAAAGGTGTTTTTAAAAATAATATTTTACATAAAGTATTATTTATCGAATCTGATAACAGTAGGTACTTTAACAATATATTAAAGTGAAAATAATAAAGCAATTCTACTTTGAATTCATATATAATGTTTTGCTTCACCGAAAATAACAATCTAATATATTTTTGGTCGTGCATCATTACTTTTCCGGGTACTCTGTATTTATTAAATTTATTCCGTTTAAAACCAATAGCACAATGAATGCCGCCGCCGCCGCTTCGTATCCTCCTTTACAAAATTCCCTTATTTCGGCTTACACTGCGCATCGCATGCGACAAGGACGCACGATGTATATATAACGTATAATATTGCTACGAACGCCCGAGAGCTAACAATAAGTGTGCCTGTGTACAGCATCCTGCGCAAAAATATGTAGACCTCACCAGTACGAATCTGCATAGCGTGACCATAGAATATAAACGATACATATCTCTATGTGATCAAGTCAAATTTAAAAAAAAGAATACAACGCGTACGATCTGAGTAAAACGTTCCGTTTTTCCGCTTTTACGATGAGATGCATATACAAGTCATTTTTTGCATAAATTTGACTGATATATTATATGTAGTAATCATAATTTTCTGGTTACTTTATTATTCTATTCGTATGCTCTATTCTAATTTTATTTTTGCACACAAATCAAGTTGTGTATGCTTTATGTCTATAACAAATTGCAGAAACAAGCCAAACACATGATAGCTATATGAAAATGAAAATTCTGCAGGGGAGATTGGGTACGGTTGTGCCACTTTCTTGATCAGCAAATATTTGTTAGTTTACTAAATACAGAATTACTGCCCTTAATTATGACAGATTAGTAATAAAATCAAATCATAAAAGGGGCGAGTGGGACATCCGTTCACACTCCCAGAACGGTCGTGACAGGCATAAAAATAGATTAAAAACAATAACTAAAACACCAAAATGGTTTATAATGTTTTATATTGCCAGAAATATATAACATAACGAATCATAGTCATTTAAACAAAGCTTATGAATATAATTTAATAATATATAAGAAAATATTATTTATTAAACAAGAAATCTTTGTAAAGTTTTTTCTTGTATTGTATTTTTCTATCTCTGCCTCTTTTGCATTTTGTCTTATTTTAGTTTATTTTGTTAGATGTTTCTTCAAATGGTCAATTTTCACAACATACACATGTCACATAAAACAAAACTAATTGCAAGTAATTAACTAGTATTATTAACTTACACTAGAATTACAAATAAAGTGATCTATATGTACACAAGCAATTGTTATTATTAAAAAAATGAACAAAAAAAAAACAACTATGTAAAAGAAATGAAGACCACAGATAGTGTTTAACACTTAGAACAAAAATGGAATCTATTTCGGACAAACATATTTTATTAACTTCGCAAAAAAATCGAAAATGAAAATTTTTATATATCTTTACGTTTCATAGGTTTCTGAATATTTTGGCATACCTTAGAAAAAATGGTTGTATGTGTGTGTGTGTGTGTGCATGTGCGTTTGTGTATGTGTGTTCGGATACAAATTTTCGTCGACGATTTCGGGAACACGGATGAAGCGATTTTAATAATTCAAAAAACATTCGATTCGGATTTATAAGGAGACGTGCTGATCAGTTTTTAGCGAAAGCAGGTCTAGCCGTTCCGAAGATATGGAGCAAAAAGTGTCAAAAACGGTAACTCAGTTTTTAAGAGAACGGAGCGTCCGATTTAAATAATTCAAAAAAACACTAGTATTCACTTACATTAACAAGATGAAGAACTGATCAAATTTTCATGAAGGCAGGTCTAGCGGTTTCGGAGACATAGTAGAAAATGTAAAAAAAATGCCATCTGGCGGTCAAAAATGATCATTAGACATATGCACATTTAATTATCAGATATCTCATAGAGATTTTAACAATAAGTATAAACTTTATTTACATTCCTATGGATTCCGTACCAATGCTTATCCGTTAGACGGCGGCGCGGCGCTTACCAGCTTCGATATTTCGTCTCTATGCAGTTAAAGCAGTACGATTGCTTTGATAAAAAGTTCAGAATTTCCAAAATATTTTAAAATACAATTTTCCTCTAAAAGTCTTTTTCAAAAAAAAGTAAATTTTTGTCAAAAATTTAAAGTTTCTCAAGAATCTAATTTTTTAGAGTAATTTTTTTTCGAAAATGTTGATCTTTTTTTAAAAAAAAATTTTGGTACGGGAAGTTCCAACAATTTGCCTTAAGGCACGATGCTGCTACTGTACCCTGGCACAACCGTATCTGACATTCCCTACGTCTACCCCAGTTTGTCTTAAACATTCAATCATCTGAGCATTTGAGATTTGGAAATCAGCATCGCTATCAAACAACAATTGATTGTGTTGACAATATGAAGAGTAGACTAGTATTTTTATAAGGCAGATCCAGCGGTTTCCGAAATACAAGAATGAAGATACCAAAAATAGCCCTTAGAGATTAAACAAGATAATTCTACATATGCAAATCTAATTATAAATCGGTTATGTACTTATCGAAAAGTTCTAACACGTTTCTTAAGAAAAATGCCACTTACACCTTGTGTATTTATTGTTTTTAATTACAATTATTACATATATGTTACTTTTACTTAGCAATAATTTTCTACCATATCTTGCAATTCTGCTTATTCAATTCTCATCTAGTATTGCATAGATTTGTAACATAAGGCAAATTGAATAAATTTTTTGAATCGAAAATAAATGTAATATACAAATAAAAATTTTGTACTTGTAGTAAAAAAAATATTATGAAATCAAAAGTAGCTAGTAATAATTCAAAAATTTATAAATATTTATTCAAGTTTATTAATAATACTAAATTATAAGTTAATTATTCAATAACAATTTGTAGTAAACAATTGTATGAATGGCTCCCAGGGGCTCAAATGGTTCCAAATAGATAAAAAACAATTCTCTGAAAGTTCTAGCTCTTAATATTAACGTTTAGATAGAGCGCAATTCAATCAAAGTTTTGTATGGAAATAGCATGAAAAAATTTTCAAAAATTTAAAAATGTTTTTCAGGTGTAATTTAGCGAACAAATGAATGAATAAAACTCATTCATTTGTCGCTAAGTTATACCTAAAACATTTTTTTTTAAATTTTCAAAATTTTTGCCATGCTCTTTCCATACAAAGTTTGATTAAATTGCGCTCTATCTAGACGTTAATATTAAGAGCTAAAACTTTCAGAGAATTGTTTTTTATCTATTTAAAACCATTTGAGCCCCTGGGAGCAAAGAATTTCGAAAATGACCATTTTAAGGACCACCTTAATATATATATATATATATATATATATATATATATATATATAGAAAAATAAACTCTACAAACGCTTAAGTTCATTTTCTTCTTGGTAAATAAAATATATGGCATATAACATTATGTATTACAACGGAGCCCGTTTTTACATTTTAAGCAAAATATGCTGCGCAATATATAATTCAAATCAATTTTGTCCTCAATATATCTACAATTTGTTTTATTATAAAACACTTATATGACCGTGACATATGCCGCAATGTTCACAATTCAGAAATGTGCAAATTGTTCGCCTTACAAAGAACAGTGTACCATGCACAAAAGAACATCAATGCGCATAATAAAAGCATGGTAAATCCTATTTTGTACTCCAGGTGATTTTGTTGGATTACGCTCGTGATATTTTAATGATAGCAACATTGTGACGTTCACAGCTCGGTTGCCAGTAAAACTTCTCGGCATATTCGGATGGACGTTATGTAATTGTTATAACAGATGTAACGACATAGTATAAAGTTTTGTAACACACAGGATTATGACGCACGGGTGGACGAAAATGCAACTAATACCTTCAAACGTAATTCATAACCATTGTAGAGGAATAGCATAACGCTATGAAAACTACGACGAGTGTTATGTTGTCTTGTAATTGTGTTTATAATTCTATCTGTAATAACTGAGATCTAAAGGTTTATAAACACGTAGTCGAAATTTGAATTATTAATTGGTTGGTCGCGCATTGAAATTAGGCGCTTAATACTTCCACAACACATGATACTTAGATATTGCAATTTAGAATTAAATGTATAGTCAGACAACTATGCTAAATATTGAATTGTCATATATTAGGTAAGTTATAGTAATCGCAAAAAAACGAGAATAAAAATTTTCATATATCTTTACGTTTTAGAAAATTCTAAACATTTTGTATACCTTAGAAATAATGGATGTATGTATGTGCCGACGATTTCGGGAACATGAATCAACTTATTTGAATGATTCAAAAAACATTCAATTCATATTGATGAGGAAACCTGCTGAAAGAACCGGACAAGAAGAAACAAAAATGGTAATTCAGTTTTTAGAACGAAGCGTCCGATTCGAATAGTTCAAAAAACATTTTATCGACTTACTGTCGGGTATGTTATAATTATTGCAAAACATTCGATTGTTGTTGATAAGTAGACATGCGGTCTAGCCGCGTCCAAGAACGGCTTCAAATCGGCTGCGTCTAGCCGTTTCGAAGATACAGGGAAAAAAGTGCCACAAACAGTAACTCAGTTTTTAAGAAAACGGAGTGTCCGATTTTAATAATTCAAAAAACATTTTACTTGCATTGACAAGATGATAAACATTTTCATAGAGGCAGGTCTAGCGGTTTCGGAGATCTAGTAAAACAAAGTAAAAAAAGCCATTTGGTGATCAAAAATGATCATTAGACAGACATATGCACATAAAATTATCAGATATTTTATAAAGATTTTAGCAATAAGTATAAATTTTGTTTACATTCCTATGGGTTCCGTACCAATGTTTTTCCGTTTGACGGCGACGCGGCGCTTACGCGCTTTGATATTTTGTCTCTATGCAGTTAAAGCAGTACGATTGCTTTGAAAAAAAGTTCAGAACTTCTAAAATATTTCAAAAAAAAATACTAATAATATTTCAAAAAAAATTTTTTCAAAAAGTCTATTTCAAAAAAATATTTTTTTTCAAAAATTTATAGTTTCTCAAAAATTTAATTTTTTCAAAGTAAAATTTATTCAAAAATGTTTATCATTTTTAAAAAAATAATTTTAGGTACGGTAAGTTCCAGCAATTTGCCTTAAGGCACGATGCCATGCGCCCTACTAGTTTGTATTGACAAAATAAAGTACCGTATAAATTTTTGCAAAAGTAGGTCTAGCGGTTTCAGAGATCGAGCGAAAAAAGTAAAACAAAATGCCATTTAGCAGTCAAATATGATCTGTCAGGGGTATCCATCCATGAAAAGTGTACAAGAATCATGAAATAAACATAAACGTCAAAAGTCTTCATCTGTTTTACTGATTCGCCTTCACTGTCTGGTACCAGCTGGATGCTTAGCAGCAGGAAGAACCTACATATTGTTGGCTCCGTCGCTGGATGGGGCACGTCAAATTATTAATATATTTTAATAATTATGAATTTTGTTTACATTTCTATGAGTTTCGAACTATTGTTAATTCATTAGACTGCAATGCGGCGCTCAAGCATTTTGATATTACTTCTCTAAAGAATCCATGCAGCACGATTGCTTTGAAAACTAGCTGTAAGTGGAATTCTGTCTTAAGGCAATTAAGGCATTGTGCCTTAAGGCCAATTGCTGGAACTTCCCGTACCAAAAATTATTCATTTTTTAAAAACGATTAACATTTTTGAAAAAAAAAAGATTTTTGAGAAAATGTGTGCTTTGAAAAAATAAGATTTTTGAGAAACTATATATATGGTCAAAAAATTACTTTTTTTTGAAAAATAAAATTTAAAAAAAAAAAAATTTTTTTTAATTTTTTTTTTTTTTGAAAAAAAATTTTTTTTCTTTATTTTGACATATTGTGGAAGATCTGAACTTTTTTTTCAAAGCAATCGTACTGATTAAACTGCATAAGGATAAAATATAAAGCGCGTAAGCGCCGCGTCGCTGTCTAACGCATAAGCATTGGAACAGAACCCATAGGAATGTTAACAAAATGTATACATATTGTTAAAATCTCTATAAAATATATGATAATTTAATGTGCATATGTCTAATGATCATTTTTGACCGCCAAATGGCAAATTTTTTTACTTTTTCCTCCATATCTCCGAAACCGCTAGACCCACTTTTATGAAAATTTCATCGATTATTCATCTTGTCAATACAAGTGAAATGTTTTTTGAAATATTTAAATCGGATGCTCCGTTCTCTTAAAAACTGAGTTACCGTTTTCGGCACTTTTTGCCCCGTATCTTCGGAACGGCTAGACCTGCCTTCGCCAAAAACTAATCACCACGTCTCCTTATCAATACGAATCGAATGTTTTTTGAATTATTCAAATCGGTTAATCCGTGTTCCCGAAATCGTCGACGAAAATTTGTATCCGCACATACATACACACACGTACATACATACACACACACATACACACACACACATACATCCATTTTTTCTAAGGTATGCCAAAATGTTCAGAAACCTTTGAAACGTAAAGATATATAAAAATTTTCATTTTCGATTTTTTTGCGATTACTATAACTTTCCCTACGGGAAGTTAAAAATTTAAAAATTTTCAGAAAAATTCAAAGTATAAAAAAAATCAAAATATAAAAAAATAAGTATAACAAATTTTTCGAAATATAAAAAAATCAAATTTTTCTAAAAGGCACATGTTTTCAAAAACTTCAAAATTCGTAAAAATCACTTATCAGTTGATGATGTATCAGTTATTATCTGAAATGTATGACAAACATACATGGCGTCTCCACCGGAATAATGTGACAGCTGCAAAGTAATCTGTTCATTCGAAACTGTAATGTTGGAAATGATTTGTTTTTTTTCTAAACAACATTATAATTAGGTGTGAGCGGAATATTAGCAAATATTCGTAATTGTAGTAATTATAATTCACAAAAAGGCGCTTTATACGTGGCTCTTGATTCAAAGTGTCGCGATCAAGTAGGTTCTGGCGTCAGAGGATAATAAAACAATATGTCATTCTTATATTTTTGAACAAATCCATGTGAATCCATTACCAGTGCAACGGATGGATCATCAACGACAACCAAATATAAAATAAATGGGTCATTTATATTAGTCCTAATCGACTCTGAAAGACAAATGGCTTATTATTAATTAAATTAAATCTCAAAATAAATTTTGCTTTCATTTATTGTAAGTATAAGTATATTGCATGTATAAAATGTATGAAGAATTTAAATAATGTTATGTATTCTGCATAAATGGAACAAAAAATGGACTACATAGTTTTATAACTGATACATCAATTCAAGAGCATTTCATTATAAGAAATAACTAATTTCTTTGAGTACTTTATACAAAATTAATTCATTTTCTTTGATGTTTTTTTTTGTGTAATTCTTTTATATATAACATGACATACACTGAAATTAATCCTAAATTTAAAATCATTTCGTTATGGTCAAGCACCTTTATGTAAACGCACATTCATATAAAATGATTGACGATAGAATTTATATAACTGGTGCAGAAGCGCAAGGTCAGCTATTTTCTTAAGACATCCGATCAAGTTTAAAGTAATCTGATAGAACGTAGAAGAGCAGTTCAAAGCAATTTGATCCAAGACAATAAAATAAAAGAATTTTTACTATTGCCTGGAAGTAGTCCGCAGCAACAATATGAGATAGATAGAAATCGAGATTAAAGAATGTAATGCGCCGGGTCGAATATCATGTAGAAGCATCAAAAGGAATTGCAAGAAGCAATATTCTGTATAGTTATCACGTGTATCGTCAGATGACAAGTATCTGACACAATATGAGACCGGTCTTATGTTTCATTACTCGTCAACTATTTCATTATTGACAATGATATCAAATATTGGCCGTCTTCATTCATACGGAAATGTCAGGAAAGTCACTTCATTGAAGGCAGCTTACGCTAGCGATTGAAAATTTATATTGTAATTATTATTAAACAGTAATATTGAAAATGACATTCAATTAATATTATTATTCACGGTATATTTATCCTGCGGAGCATCTATACAGAAATAATGCCAATATTAAAAAATACGAGAAAATGAGATAAAAGACGATAAGTTTAACAAAAAAAGGGATCAAACGACTTGTTATAATCACAATGATTCTTGTCATTTTCAATGCATTATACATCACACTAAAAACATTTTTGTTGTGAGGTGTAAACCGCGGAAATTATTGAAAATAAATTTAGACGAAATAATGTACTTGATCTATCTACTGTAATAATAATAATAATATATATATATATATATATATATATATATATACTAGCTGTACCCGTTGACGCTTTTCCGTGATTTGGTTTGAATTAAAAAGTTGAACAAAGATGGGTATTTGTTACATTTAGTTTAACATTACTACTATCTGCTCAACAATTCATCTATTCAAAAATTTGCCTACGAAATTACCTATCAATTTGTTAATCAATCTACCATTTTACCGGCTCACCAATTTACCTGTCTATCTATTTATCTATCGACATGTTTATCAATACACCATTTTGCCTGTCAATCCATTTACCTGTCATCCCGTTCTAAATATCTACCAATTAACCTGTTCAATAATTTACCTGTTTAACAATTTGTCTACTAATTTACTTATCAACCTGTTTATCCATCTACCATTTTACCGGCCTACAAATTTACCTGTCATCCCGTTCTACATGTCTACCAATTAACCTGTCAACCTGTTTATTTGTCTACATGTTTGTCTATCTGCCAGTTCTCCTCTCTACCATTTTACATATCCTCCAATTTACCTGTCCACAAGTTTATCTTTATAAATTTTCTAATTAGCCTTATTTATTTTCGCATTATAAAAAAAACTAAAGCTCAAATTGATTCTACGTTTTAGTTAGAAATCGTTTGTATGTGAAAAAGAAAAGAGCTCTTTTTAGGGTTTTCCCTGCCATTATTCGATTTGTTTCTCGCCGTAAGAACCAATCCATGGATTTCAATGAACATTTAAAAAAAAGAATTGGCCAAATTGTTGAGTTATGCTCTTACCAACACATTTTGCCATTCAGTTTTATATATAAGATATATATATATATATATATATATATATATATATATATATATACCAAAGAAAGGTAAAAGTTAATTTGACTTTAATCAAATATAAAACTTATAAATTTTTATAATCAAAAATTTATAATTGGAAAGTTATAACAGAGTTTTGCTAAACGATGATACATACACAGCGTCAGCAATAGTACGAAACAAAGGGAATAACGGCATATATACGACTCTCCTACATTCGGTCTATACACAATAAAATACAACGTGTTTTCGGTCACTTTAGAAACAAGATTGACGTCAACACTGCGCGCGGAGTGATGTAGCGATTTCGTCAGCCTTGACATCCAGGGATAACAGTACATTATGTCGCGTCAAATAAATATTTTGTAAAATATTTTTATATCATTTGGAAAGAATCATCTAATAGTAACACATTTCTACAAATATAAATAAAAATATTCACTTTGGAAAGTTCAAATATAAACAAAAAAGCATATTCACATCGAAGCAAGCAAATAGTTCTGTCACCTGCTCTTCAACAGTAATCCAAAATATTTCAAACAACATTTTAAGCTCCCTTTCTATTAATGGATTTCGCTGAACAAGAGCAAGCTTAAAAGTGATTGAATGTTTAACATTTTCCATACCGTTTCCCTTCTGTTCGATGCGCTAGTGGGTAATACAATCCCCGCGACGGCTAAAGTAGATTGCAACAGTAGTAAGTCGAAGCTATATGGGAAATTGTAACGACTCGAACATAAACTAGATTGAGTTTGTATTTGCTGGAACGGTTTCAATTGCAAAATATACATCTATAGAATAATCATAAATATTTATTATTAAATCAATGTGCAGATATTGTAGTATGACGCCTTTTGGTTTTTATTTGTAGTGCAGCATGATATTAGTGAATAATGCTGGTTATATTTTTTATTTGCAGGACAGTTCTAAAAAATATAGTACATAATCGATCTTAGTCGAATATCAGATAAAGTAGGGCGAGGCACAAAGATCCATATTGAGTTTGAGCAAATATATTGTGCAAACCAAACTAATTACAGCAAACAATTAACACTCATCAAACAAACTACTATTTTACTAGGTTCAGTATAACCGCCAGCTATTTTATCATTGTAGAAATGTGTTTTATCTGGTTTTTAAAAAGTAGTAACCTGTTTTTATACCTCATAGGCGGGATAAATTGGAACGGCCAGGAAGTACTATCAGATTCGATTTTAATCTTCAAGTCTTTTTTCAATTTCAAAAGAATTTTGCAAAATATTTCCTACAATATTTAACCAATACAAAATATAAATTATATGGAAGCAGTTTTTACAGAGATAACACTGTAAATAACCTTGATCTAGCAGTTTGTTAGAAATATTTATCAAAAGAGTTGGAATAACTATATATTTAACTTATCTCTTGTAAAATTGCTTTTTTAACTTTAACCAATTTTTATTTGCTTATTTTATTGAGATATTTATTTATTTTTTACACCTGTGGTAAAGGTTCAGTTGGTTCTTTTTACCGCACCCAGGTGCAACGTAACTTTAAATTAATAATACATTTTAGAAAACTAATAAATAACGTATATTTAAAAAGTATATTAAGTTCTTGTAAACTAAGCAATAGTGCTTGCGACTACAAAAACTAACAACGAACAATATCATAATAACTGTACCATCTCTGAGTTGCAAGTTATGTGGTGCAAATCCTGGTAACTCCAGAGAGTTCAAAAACTTCGTAGGATAATGTACTACATCATCGCGATTTGTTATGGAATCAATGGAATTGTATATCACCAAATTTCCAGCAATTTTTGATTGAATGGTGAAATTTAGTGCGTGCACATCATTATTCTTTGCGGCAAGAATTGCTCGCTGACTTAACCAAGCATAATTCTGATAATTCTCACGAATGTTTGAAACATCATTTTAAATAAGAGCTAATTGCGAGCCCACAAATCGGCAAAAGTCATTGGTAAGAGTAACTAATCAAAGTAGCTGTCAAACAATGTATCTACCGGCGCCATCTACTCAAAATATTGGTTTGTAGTACATGCTAAGCACTGATTTTAATAAAAAGCTGCAAATCGTAGCAGCAATCCAGATTTTGGAGAGAATACTACTTCACAAATGAACATGGAAAATCATATCAGCCTTGCATTCGATGTATGTCACTAGGGTATTATTGAAATAAAGTCTCCTTTTAAAGAGATCATTTTTTGTTCAGAAAATAGAAAAATCATATCGAGAAAAAAAAACAATAGCTTATATATAATTTCATTTAACAATCTATTCGTTATGCACTTAGCGATTGCAGAACAAATAATAAATGAATTTACCAGTAAATTTTCAAACTTTTTTTATTACAATTACTTCATTAATTTATTACTCTACTATTGTACAAAAATAGAGTGATGGGTGATTTACTATTTATACAAAGACCTACTAAATAATCAAATTAGAAACACCATATGAAGATCATTTTTTGAACTAATTTATTTCACAGTAATTATTAGTACATTATGATGAATAACTATATGAATAACTAAACTGCACCGCATAAGTGTTATTTAAGTTGCAAAATGAGCAAACAAAATTATTAATGCCAAAATTTGCGTGATAAACACTACTGAAATTATCAAAAGTTTTTTCCAGTATTATAATTGTGATTATTATTTTCAAAATTGTGTCAAACAATCATCAAAATTGACGGATGACCATCTAAGTAGTATTATATAAAAAATTGATTGGCTTACCGATAAATATTTATCAATATTTAAAAAGTAGATACTATTTTAACATTATTTCAAAGCAATTTAAACATTGCAATTTTGTGCAAGTTTTGACTCCCATTCATATAGGTTGATTCAAAATAAAAAATATTTGATTTTCGAGCTTCGAAATCTCTAAATCTCCGAAACCACTGGAATTGTAATTTGCGAAAACTCAGTCAATTCTTCATTACGTTAATACAAGTGGAATGTTTTTCGAATCCCTCAAATCGGATGCTCTATTTCTGCACGCTCCGCAAAAATTTTCGTTTTGGATTTTTGGACAATTACTAGAACTTACCATGCGAGAATTAAAAAACAAATATCCAACTAATATCAATAGAAAACATAGTAGAAAGACTGGATACGGTTATGCCAGGGTACGTATTGACAGTCATCATAAAAGCTAAATTATATTAATTTTGATATGAGATGGTAAGAGAAGAAAGATAAAAAATGATCGTTCGATCGATTATTGTTTTTAGTCAGTGCCTTACATTAGCATGATCTGTAGACCGCTTTGCTATTAGAAGTAAGTTTTCATGTTCGAATTTCTCTAATCATGAGAAATTGCATGGTTTGATTTCATGACTAATACATCGTATTTCCGCATATACAAATGTTTAACTCACCATTTATGCATTAATAGCTGAAGCAGGTAAACCTCCACTAAGCATTAGAAAGCAGATCCTATCAAATAGATTCTTAATAGAAAAATATAATGGAGCATGTGATGATATACCCAAACAATTAGAAGCATTAGCGAGGCTACATTTTACCAATATATATTGGAGAAATAGACCAATACCGCCTTTGATAAATAGTTTTTATGAGCTGAAACCATACGAAGAGTAGGTAATTTTGAATAAAAAGATGCCAATTTATCATCTTGCTAATGAATACACATCAATAAAATTGATGATACATCTAAATGATACTGCAAAAAATAAAGAATTTCAAAATAATGTGGCTAGAAGATGGTCAGGATATATACACATTTAAACAGACGGATCTAAAGTAGGATACAGTTGTGGTTGCGCTATATTTGTGCCATATCACAATTTAAGCAAGAGAATTAAGCTACCAAATTATGCGCCTAATTTCACAGCATAAATGGTGGCTATATACTGTGCTGTAAATAATGCGTGGGAAAAAAACATTACAAAAACAATTATATTTAGTGACAGCAAAGCATGTCTATCAGCGATAGCGAATCCAAATAGAAGAACAAATGACATGATAATAGAAATCATGAATAAAATGAATGCATTAAGTAATGGCATAAATTACTTAATATTGACTTGGATCAGGGGACATTCAGGTATCACAGGAAATGAGACTGCTGATATCTTTGCAAAAGAAGCTGGTCAAATTGGAGTAGAATGTAAAAAAATACCTGCTTTGCAGATAAAAAACTTAATCAAAGAGCGGAGCATAGATGTGTGACAAAAAGACTTCTTAATGTCAACAAAGAGCAAGAGTATAATTTAAGCTCTGACAAAAGAAAAGGTATCTCAAACAACCTGGTTCAAAAATGATACAAGCAGTAGGAATTTCGTATCAACAATTACAAGATTAAGGTTGGGGCATACAATGTGCAAGATTCATCTCTGGAGGTTGGGAATAATTCAAAATTATATATGCCAATGTGGTGACAAACCGGAGACAATAGATCATATATTCTGGGAATGCAGAATGTATAAGAATCCAAGAAGAATTATGTATCAGGCACTGCAAAAAAAAATATATTTCCAGTAAACATACAAATCTTAATATCTAGTAATAATGTGGATTTATATAAAATTTTATATAGTTTTATAGATAATATAAAAATTAATGTATAAATACACAAAAATGTAAAATTATAACTGACGTAATGATCGCAAGACCCACAGCCATGTAAAATAAATAAAAAAAACTCACCATTTGATTTACTATTCTCTGAGCTGACTTGTAAAGTACCAAAATTATGGCTGATCGAAAAAAAGTGGCACAACCGTACCCAGTCTCCCCTATTGTATTATATTATTACTACATCTCATAACATCAGGTGGCAATCACCCAAAACCTTTATTTTTTTATTATTTATTTATAGTTTAGACAAAACAAGATATTTATCACTGTTTTCCTTTCCAGTTTGGATGCCAGGGGTCGCGTCTTCAGCGACGCAAAGCTTTGGTCCGCGGCCACCGCATTCGGGTCACGCGCCTACTTCCGCACGGCCAGTAATCCGGCTCAACTGTTGATCGACAATGTACAAGCCCAGGACGAGGGCATGTACAGGTGCCGTGTGGATTTCAGGGATTCGCCTACCAGGAACTATAAAGTCAATCTGACCATCATTGGTGAGTAAACATCATTGGTGAGTTTATTGTGCAAAGGTTCAAAATAGTCAATTACATTTCAGTTCACTTTATCGAAGTCGAATTTTTTTTGTATTGTTCACGGATGTATGGGATTTAGTAGAGTTTGTTTGAAGTACCGAAAACTGATATGTTGAAATAAGTCGCAGTTAGCAAATATATACCTTAGATGAAAAATGTATCAAATTCTATGTAGTCCACAACTTCTTTCTTGAAAAAAATATAAAACATGATGATTATTCCGTGGAATATGTTTAATGTCTAATATAGTAAAGTTTAATATTTATATAGTAATATTTGAATGCATAATCCATTACTAATCTCCGAGTGTGACTGCAGCACCAGATTAAACATGAACTACGGGAGGCTATCAGTGTATATTTTTTATATAGAGTTTTTTATATGTTTTCGAATACCGAAAAAAAGTTATTAGAGGAATATTATGAATAATAATGGACAAGTCAAAAAAGATTTAAAAGTTGAATAATTAATATAATACAAGTAAGTATAATGATAAAATATAAAATAAAGTGTGTGACAAAATGATTTAGTGAAACCAAAAATATGAGTTGACATCTATATTACAAATCTAAACTAGTTGGTATTAGTATTTTGCTTAGAATGTTACATAAACTTCCCGATATGTGTAAAAAATCGACTTAATCAATAAAAAATAAATTAATTTATGAGTTATAAAAAGTATTTCGAGTGGATTTATTACAAATCATTGAAAACGAACAAACACAAATTTTCAAAAATTAATATTTTTTATAATTGAACTGGTTTCCGTAAGACTTTAATGATTTAGTATGTTCATTAAGACCAAGTACTTTATTATAATACTAAGTAATTAGTCTAATTTTAATTTTAACAAACGTCAAAAAAACTACTCAATTTTACAAACTTAGATGAATTTTAAAAATTAAACTACTTGTCGTGAGCCCGTATTATTTTAGTATATTCTATAAGACCATGATATATATCGCCAAAGATAGTTCCATGAAAATCAGCTTAATTTTGTTTTCAACAGTTAAATACAAGAAAACGGCTTGGTAGATTTTCACCTAAAACTCATTCTCAACTAATATTTTTCGAACAGTTTATATTTTTTTAAAATCAATTCGGTAATGTGCGCTTAAATGTGGACGAAAAGTTCAACACTTTTTTCCAAATTACAAAGAAACGGCTTAGCCAATTGCTGACAAAACTGAGAAAAGATAATCCACATCGAAATACATCGATTGAAATTTTTTAAGCATCGATTCTGAGCAAACGTCGACCAATCATTACGATTCCCAACCAATATCTTTCAAACGGTTTTTGAATTTTCAAAATCGATTCAGAATTTTGGGCTAAAACGTAGACGAAATTTTTTTCGCTTTTCTGCGATTTACAAAGCAATGGCTTGGCTGATCGTCGCACAAAACTGAAAAACTCTAGTCCTCATCGAAGTACATCGAATGGGTTTTAAATTTTTGAAATCGGTCCAGCCGTTTTGGAGAAAACGTCGATTTACGGCAGAAATCTGTTTACATACATACATACTTTTTTCAAATTTGGTCTCATTCGATTCAGAATGGCTTGAAACCTAGAAAGGTACATATGATGATACATACAATATGAATTTTAGTTTTAAAAACAATTAATGTGAATCCCGAGTTTTTTCTATTTTGAGCAATTTTAATTAATTAATTTTAAAAATTCTGATTATTTTTTGTTCAGTAAAATGTGTTTTCAAAAAACTCAGAACATCTATAGATTTGTTGTTTAGAAGTGTCCTTTGTTTACTCACCAAATTTCCCAAAATAAAAAATACTTTTACACTTGCTACCGAACTAGGCTGAATTATTTTTAAAGCCTGATATAATAATTCTAAGCTTTTTGTACTTTTATTTGTGGCTTTTAGAGCCAAAAACTTATTTTTTGAAGTTTGAGTGAAGGAAGCTACTTCTTAAATTAGTATATACACTGGTATTAAAATCTAAATTAATAAGACAAAAAGATAACACAAAACCTTTCTGGGAATCATAGCAGTGTGCTAAACTATTGAACCGATATGATTCCAAGAATCAAAACGCTTACATCTATCTTTTAT
The DNA here is from genome assembly GCF_003426905.1 of Ctenocephalides felis. NCBI lineage: Eukaryota > Metazoa > Arthropoda > Insecta > Siphonaptera > Pulicidae > Ctenocephalides > Ctenocephalides felis. Next base: position 9,392,394 of record NW_020539726.1, on the reverse strand, counting down.
ATTTGGCTACATTTGTCATTTTCTATGTCTACAGCAAAAACCTAATTTTTCTACTAAATAACCGGTTTACGAGAATTCCACAATTTTCGCAAAAAAACGACATACCCTAGTCAAGAACGAACTTAAAGATTCTGACACTGTTAGCGATTTAGCCAAACCCAAAAAATACTTTAAAAATTGAATAACAACGTTTTTAAAAAAATTTAAGTTATAAGTTATAAAAAGTTCAATGGATTACCATTTTCAGAAAAATTCTCAAGTAAGAAACAATTCACAGAATATCAAAATGAGTTGAAATTAAGTATACTATAATTAATATTTGCAAAAAAATAAACATGTTCCAAAAAATTCAAAATTAAAAAAAAAATTAATATTAAAATTTCAGTCACAAAAATAATGGTACCAAAATTGATTATTGTTGAATATGAAAAATTTCTAAAATTCAAAATTTGTTCAAATTATTTAACACTTCAAAAAAAAATTTAAAACTTTCTAAACAAAATTTTATTTCTATTTTCTTGTAAGTATGTACTATTATTTTTTATGAATGTCTATGATTTTTGTTCTGTCGAATATAATAATATTTATTCGCTAAGTATGCGAGGAATTTATCGCAATTTTTCTATATGAAACAATTTGAATTCATTTATCATTTTGTTCTAAAAAAATCTTTCAATAAAATTTCAACTGCATATGACTAAGTAATTAATAAAGTAATTACTACAACTTTTGTTGAACTCGATTCATGAAAAACATTATGAGGATGCAAAACAACTATGTATGTTGAAAAAATATGTAAAATAAGTCTATATTTTCACCTTATGTTAAAATTTTATTAGTAAAAAAATCATTCGTGAATACAATTCATTGAAAATTGAGTTTAGTATGAAAAAACATTTTTACCATCTTTAATAGAAATGTACGTCGGCATCATTTTATAAATCAATGATGAATAAAATAGAAAAAAAAAATCATCTAATGCAAGCAATTTTTAATGGGTTTTGAAACTGGGTTACTTACAAAATTCTTATTTTCTCAAGTTCTGTCAATCAGAGTTGGTCTACGATTCAAAAGTTTCTCTTAGTACATATTGAAATGTTTTAAAAACCATAAATCATATACTCATTGACATTATTGGAAACAAGTTGCTTGAAATTTTTAAGTAATTTGTATAAATATTTCTCAACTTCTTAAATAAAACTAAAAAAAAACTAAAAGCCGGCCACAGGCGTAACTATATACATATGCAACTGAATGCCCACAGACGGCACACATATCAAGCATGTCAACTAAGAAATGTCAAGACATAACCTAAAAATATATTTTGAAGTAAAATTTCTTTAGGCGCGACTAGGGTGGAAATCCGTACAAAATCAACAGAAGTGCGTTACGGCAAGGTTGAGTGCCAATGATTCGTCATTCGCTCTCGATGCTATCATTTCTATACCGGTCGATTCAGATTGGTCGTCGTATTTGTGCGGGGCTTCTTTGTATGCGTGACTTTATACGTGCGTACGTCACCGAAAGCGTATATTGTTAATTTTTCGATGTTTCATGTCATTAAGTTTAAAGGTTAAATATTAGTATAAACCCTGAGTTAATAAAAAATGTCTGGATCGGAAGTATATTTGATCCTGTCCCCCATAAATAATTATAGTGTAAATAATAAAGCTAATAAAAAATCTGTGCCGTGTATTAAACGTAAGTTTGAGGTTATTAAAATGGAAATTCTTTTTATATGCAAGACAGATACTTGTAGTATCTACATATAAAAATAATGTTCAAAGAATGAAACTGTATCGCCAGCGAAAAACTAACCAGTTGGTATTGGTATTTAGCCTTGACGCAAGTTACATAAACTTCTCGATATGTGTAAATAATCGACTTAATCAATGAAAAATAAATTGATTTATGAGTGGATTTATTACACATAACTGAAAACGAACGAACACGGTGACTCGGAGTATTTTCAAAAAGCAACAATTATTATATTTGAACCAGTTTCCATAGAATTTTAATGTTAATTTCAATATATTTTAATTTCAATTTTCAAAACTAATCAGTACTATTCCCAACTAATATCTTTTGAACAGTTTTTAATTTTTTTAAAATCGGTTCGGTAAGATGAGCTTAAATGTGTGTTTTTAATTACAAAAAAAACTGCTTGGCATATCGTCGCACAAAACTGACAAACGAAAATCTTCGTCTTCATCGAAATACATCAAATAGATTTTAAATTTCTGAAATCGGTTCAGGCGTTTTTGAGAAAAAGTCGATTAACGGCAAAAAATCTGTTCACATACACACACACACATGCTTTTTCCAAATTTGGTCTCATTCGGTTCAGAATGGCTTGAAACATCGAGAAAACATAAAATTAACGAATCGGATTTTTTGATGAAAACATAAACTTCTCCTTCAGGAAGTTAAAAATAGCAAGCAATCATTGTATGATACACACATAGCAAATATTCATATATGTAGCTATGGGGTACTACTGAGAAATGTGATATACCTATAAAAATATTTTCTATTTTAATTACCCTTTATATGTAGCAACACAGGCAATAAATTATAAACTAACGTTTCTTAAAAAGAACGCATTTTTAATGTATGCTAATTTATTATAATTATTAACGGTTGAAGATGTATTATAGTTTAGATTTTTAATAAATCTAGATTTCGACATCATAACTTAAACGTTGGTTGTTTGACAATTGATGTTTCGTAATCAACATATTCGCGAGTATAACACGATCTCAACCGATCGTATTAACTCATTTCGAATGACCACATCGATGGCCAATGCCGAATCTGTATTTGTGGCGTAAGGAATTTCCGTCAAAATGACAGCTCGTTACCTTGTCACGCCTATTGGATTCATCTTATCACGCCTTTATTTCTAAATATTATTCGTCTTTGTTGCAACCTTTAAAAAATAACAAAATTTATGTCTCTAGACCAGAATACCCCCTTATAATGACGTATGATAACTACAATGGAGTTTATGTTTTGTCCAGTTTTTATCAAGATTTGTTCAGTAATTCATGAGCATTAGAAATGCATCTAATACAATATAGTTGAAAACTAAACTGCAGTTCTAATTTATCTACATTAAACATCGAAGAGAAACTGTAGCCAATTTTCGCAACTAACTGCGCTCTGAGCCTTCTGAGCAGAGCGGCGCAGCGCTGCAGGTCGGCGTCACGGTATTACACATTCCACACAATTCGGGCAGGTGAGGCAGGTGAGGCAGGTGAGTTGGGAGAAAGAGAGTCGTTACTCCATTTAAATTTTGTCCGTTTTATAGTTCGGAAATAAATAACGACACCCCAGCGATCCGCGCCGACACATTTCGCTTACATTTGCGAAACTCGGCGTGAATGTATCGGTGCGTATGCTAGGGCAATCCCATGTAAAACGGATTGGAAGAAGCGGTTGCTGGGTAATGATTTCTCAATGACTCACCTTTCTCTGAGAAAGGTAAAGTGTTTTAATATTGAATGATTTTACGAAATATTTATGGGGTTTAACGTCTTGACGCAATAATTAATAACAGCATAATGTGAATCAAAGATAATATTGAAGACCTTTAGCACTTCCACATCACATAAATGAACACAATGGGTGAATCACTCACTGGAGCGATTCTCCAACTATTATTACAGTAAAATTTATCACAATAATTTATAGGTGTGTTCGTATAAGTGTTAGTGAATGATATAATCCCAATAGCTATATTCTGATTGCTGTTAAAAATAAAATATATAAATCAAATGACAATAATGGATTTGCTATCAATTTGCAGAGACTTATATATGCTCTGAAAATTGATAAAGGCTTCATAATAAAATGATAAACAATAATATCACCTTCTTAAAAACAAGATTGTTAAAGAATCTTCTTTTCTAATCTAAGAAAGTTGAGACAGGCATTCAGTATTGGTTGATAACTAGTTGTTTTACATCGAATAGCTCATGAATTGGTTTGCTATAATATTTGAGTTACTTGTATGCAGTGAAAAGGTTCCATATCAAAATAATAAATCACCTTATAAATATAATTATATTACTTTTATTTATTAATTAATAAAAACTATTAAGCTATTCAAAAATTATTGTTAAAAAAGTTCAAGCAAGGAAGAGGTGGTTGAGTGCAATGTAAAATACATTGCAAAGCCCATTTGTTGGTTGGCTATCATTTTTCAGCGAATAAGCTGTGAAAAATTACAAAGGTTTTATATCAAAATAATAAGCAATAGAATCACATTATTCTATTTATATAGTGAAAAAAATATATTAAAAATAAGGGCAGTAAAAAGAGTGATTGATTGCTAGTTATTGTATATTTGAGAGCTTATAAATTGATTTGATATAATTGTGTAGCGATTTAAATAATGTGGAGAAATATAAGGGTTTTATATAAAAAAATGAACATAAGTTTCACCTTCCTCAAGAAGCTTTTCCTTGAGAAAGGGAAGTTCTTAGAAAATTTTGACGTAATGATTAAAAATAATATAAAGCGCCACAAATTGGATCGTAATAGGAGTCTAAAAAATAAAAACTGTACATACATGTCGCGTCATTGTCATATAAAATAAATCTACTTTTTTAATTTGAATTTCCAATTATGCTGAACTATAGTACTATTTATTTAATATCGAAAGCGAATCTTAAATTATATTATATTCGAAAACAAAATCGACGATTTCGCCTGGTCGGCGATTGCTGGAATGACTAGCTTTTCCTTGAGAAATGTAAGGTCTTTATATATATGATTATGTTTCTTCAGCACTTTCATGAAAAGTCGAGATTTTACCTTTGTAAGCAATAATTAACTAGTGGTGCATGGCATCGTGTCTCAAGGCAAATTGCTGGGACTTCCCGTATCAAAAATGATTTTTTTTAAAAAAAAAAATTTTTTTTAAACTTAAAAAAAAATTGATATTTGAGAAATTTTTAATTTTTGAAAAAAAATGACTTTTTTCGAAAAAAAAACTTTTTGAAAAAAAAGTTTTTTGCATTTTGAATTATTTTGAAAACTTTTAAAAGCAATCGTACTGCTTTAGCTGCATAGAGACAAAATATCAAAGCGCGTAAGCCCCGCGTTGCCGTCTAACGGACAAACGATGTAACGGAACCCATAGAAATGTAAACAAAATTTAATCATATTAGAATCTCTATAAAGTATCTGATAATTTGACGTGCCTATGTCTGATGATCATTTTTGACCGCCAAGTCGCATTTTTTTACTATTTTTACTATATCTCCGAAACCGCTAGACTTGCCTCTCCAAAAATTTAATCAGTTCTTCAATCGTCAATATAAGTAAAATGTTTTTTTAAATTATCAAAATCGAACGCTCCATTCTCTGGAAAACTGAGTTATCATTTTTGGCACCTTTTGCCCCGTATCATCGAAACGGCTTGATCTGCATTTGATAGAAACTAATCAGCACGTCTCCTTATCAATAGTAATCAAATGTTTTTTGAATAATTGAAATCGGATAAATTGTGATCCCAAAATCGTCGATAAAAGTTCATATCCGCAATTACACATACATTTTTTCTAAGGTTTGCCAAAATGATCAGAAACAACTGAAACGTAATGATATATACAATTTTTCATTTTCGATTTTTTTGCGATTACTATAACTTACCCTACGGAAAGTTATTAATAACATAATGCAAAGTAATTCAGAAAAAGTAAGTGACATGAAATGATTTTAATTTAATATATATATATATATATATATATATATATACCTATATAAAAACAATAAAATCATCTACTTCAAAATATAATTGTAAAAAACTTATATTAGAAAATATGGCTCATGGATTAATTAAGTGGTTGATTGCTAGTTATTTTACATAAAATAACTTTTGATTGAAAAGTGAGCTATTAAAGTTGAATTATTAATAAAACAAATAAATAAAATGTTTGTGACCACAATAATGGAGATATAATTAATTCATACGATGTAAACAAGATAAATTTCATAAAAAAATTCATTACATTAGCAATGATTTTACCATACTAAAAATTCAAAATTCGTATAGCGATAGGAGCCTAAATAAAGAAATATACATATATGTCGAGTTATTGTCATATAAAATAAATATACTCTTTGAATTTGAATTTTCAATCACTCTGAAGTATTGTATTATTTTTTTAGTATCGAAAACGATTCTTAAATAGTATTCGCTATCAAAATCGACAATTTCGTCGAATTGGCGACTTTTCAATTACTAGCTATTCCTTGAGAAAAAAAGGTCTTTTATTAAATTATTCTGCAAAGCTTTCATTAAATTTTACCTCTTTAAGCAATAAAATAAAATAACGCGAAGAATTTCAGAGAAAGCTAGTGATATAGTGTATTTTTTCCGCGACTTCAATGCTGTGAAAGATTATGAAATGGTTTTCTATTAAAATAGTGAACAATAATAACACATTCTTCTAAATAAGATTGCGAAAAATTTTCAAAATGAAAACTGGGACCTAGAATAGTTGATTGCCTGTTATTTTACTTTTAATAGCTTTAGATTACGGAGAAAGTGTGCTATTAAAATTTGATTATTAATAATCCATATAAATAAATTGTTTATGATTACATTAATATATATATATATATATATATATATAAATATATAATTAATATGATGTAAAAAAGTTTAAAAAAATTCTCTATATCAACAATTATAATATACTAACAATTCAAAATCTAGAATATAGTAGAGTCTAAAATATAAAATAATTTATTTTGCACCGAAAACAATTCGTAATTATAATCTATGTGATGAATTTCTTTCCTCGTATTCAATGTGCTATTATTTATTGATTTTCAATAAACAGATAATGATGCATATAGTCCGTCATTATTAGAAAATTTAAAACTTAAAAGTTAATGTGCTGATCTACATGTACAAAATGAAAATCAATATTGATGATATTTTTTTTAAATGAATTTATTATTACTGGAGATTATTATTACCATTACCAAAATGTAAAAAGACTAAGATCAGAGTTGAGCAGTTGGCATCAACATTTATAAACATATATAAATATAAATTAAAATTTGAATAAAATAATTGAAAATAACCAATTATTCATGATTGTCATTATTAGAATGTTTGAACATTGTTCAATAAACAACTGATCAACATGTATAAAAGAAAATCGTTCCATAAACATTTATATATGTTTTACCACAAATGTAATAATGAAGATATTTTAAATGAATTTATTATTACTAATCATTATAACAGATGAAAAGACTTAGACTGTACCAAGGTCGAGCAGTCAAAATTAACATTTATAAACATAAATAAATCCGATTAAAATTTGTATAAAAAATTAAAAATTAAAGATTATTCATAATTAAAAGTACTATTTTTCATATTTTTCTTAAATAATGAACACAAAAAACACTACAATTGTTGTGTATTTATTTGGCTTTGAAGTATTCAACCAAAACCCATTGGGCATACATTTTGAACTTGATAAATTTTGTATGTAGTTTTATAACATTTAATTAATCACAAAATGTACTGTTTTGGTAAAAATTATGACAATTATATAATGGTAAATATGTAACTAATTGTACCATTTATTTCGATAATTAACTAGCTAGAACAACACGAGACGTTCAGTATAATTATAACATAGAGTCTTTAAATGAAGCTTAACTATAGATATTATGTTTGGTATTAAAAATTTGGTCTATTAGGTTTTATTATTGTTATTGAACAATACTTATAAATAATATAGATGTATATTATGTAATGCCGCACGAATTGAGATCATATTTAGAACAACAATGCATAATTTGAATCGATATTCTGCCAGTTTTATTCAATGCAGTTCTTATTTATCATTCGCATATTTTGAAAAAAAAAATTGTTTATGGGCACAAATATTAAACTTACCAGTGCATGCGGTAGCTTCTCATTTTTAGCTATCACTTCCATTATACAGAATGCACTTATATCACAAAAACCTGCAAATAAATCGTTTATATAATTTAATATAATATGATATTAATTTCATTTATTACAGGAGAAAGAACAAAGTTAAAATTTTAGATTGAGATAAAATACTTAGTGATGTTAGTTCTCTTCTGTATATTCAAATATTCGATTATTTTCCGAACAAACTCAAAGAGGAAACTATTTCTCATATTTAAAACTATAAAGTCCAAGCGAAAGCGTACTAAAATATTTAAAATGTTGTCTAAAATTTTAAACACATGCATTGAACAGACACATTCAAAATTAACAGTAAAGTTATAATTACGATAAAAAAATAACTTCGAAAATTGGAATACTGAACATTGGTTTATCTTTAGACAAATTTAAGCAAATCACTTTACAAAAACTTTTCAAAGTTCTTTTTAAGGTATACGGTACAGTTGTAATATATAACAAACTTTATTTGAAAATTGAAAATAAAGTGAGAATCTAAAAAAAAGATCTGAGAAAAATCAATTGAAATTAATTCGAAAAATTCATTATTTAAAATTATTCTATTTGTAAATAGTAAAAATACGTGAAATATTGTGTTTTTTGACATAGGTTTTATATGACTGATTTAAGGTGAAAAGTTCTGAAGAAGCCGATTTTGTTAGAGTACAATCGTGAAAACGATAACAACTTGCAATGATTTATTTGTCTTTTTGTATATTTAAAACAATTAATTTACGAAAATCAGCTTCTGGACTACTATCCTAATTTATTATAATATTTAAAATGAATACTCCCTCCTATGCATTACTTGAATAGATGCAAATATTTTCTAACAAATTACAATTTGAGGATAATATGGATAATGCAAATATTTTGTTGATTGCTATCAAAATTACTTTATATGCATAATGCATAAATAATATATCTTATATAATGACGTATCTTATATAAGATTTTTGTTCTTAAAAATTCAATGAAAATTTCATTATCATTTAACACGTAACAATTGGAGACAATTGCACAATAAATTTAATCTTAAACTACTGTTTTATAGTAGAGAAGATACTTCCACATTTTGAGCTTTAAATACTTGAATTTTGATAATTTTAAGATATTATATATGCAGGTCAGATTCACTATAGATATAATTATACTCTGTAAAATGCTTTGCTAAAGTTTCAGGATAAAAATTTATTTACATTAAACTTGAGTTTTGATAAATGTAATATTTATAGAATTTTTAACAAAATTTAATGTATTGATTTATATCCCTTTATATGGGTCGCCTATACAAAGTTTTTCACTGACAACGTTTGAATAAAATAAAATTATTAAATTTTAAAATATTTGGATTATTACCTTCTAAATAGATATAAATATTGCGATTAAAAAATATAAGAAAAAAAGTGTTCCATCTTAAACTTTTGTTAAACAGTAGAATTAAGACTTCAGGCTTTTGAGCTTTCAATACTAACATTTTGATTATTACAAACACGATTAATATATTTATATAAATTAGCAGATATTATGAATGACCGACAATGGTAATTTATTCAACAGAAATTTGCAGTGATATGTTTAGCAAAAACTCCAGGCCAGCTTTACTACAGATAATAGAGATTGCATAATTATTACTATGAAAAGTTTTTCTAAATAGCAAAACATTAAAATGAAAATTATTATCAATTATTGTGATTTTTTTATGAACATAATATTTAAATATTTTTTGACATAATACAATATATGATAAATTCCCCTGATGTGTGCCCCCACTATGATTTTTACCGACAACGTTTGAATAAAATAAAATGATTAACTTTAATAATATTTGGAATATCAATAATTATTATTCTAAAAATAGATTGTTACAATTGTAGTTATAAATATTGGGTATAAAACAGTTTAAGAAAAGGGGAGTTCAATCTTAAACTACAGTTATATAGAAAAACTGAGGCTTCAGGCTTTTGAGCTATAAATACTAAAATTTTGATATTTGCAATTATGACTAATATATGATTAGAATGAAAAGCTTATGGTGAATGTTTGATTTTTAACTTTGTTATCTAACTTAAGTCATAATTTAATAAACATTTCGTAAAATCCTTGTTGATTTATTCATAAATAACCTTAGGTGTCCGACACTTGGGGACTTCCCCCTATATCAATTATTCAAATACTAGTTTAAGTAAAATTATTACATATTATAATATTTGGAATATCACTAATTATATTTTTATTAATTATTTATAAAAAAAGAAATTATTATCCATTGCATTAGGCGGTATAATTGTTTACAAATTCTCCTTTTTGTATGTTTATTAAGTATATAATCTTAAAGTACTTTTATATAGTAGAGCAGAGATATAGTAGAGCTACTACATTTATATTTTTGTAAACTAGAATTTTGATAATTTTAGGATATTATAAATAAATACTGAAACACCTATATGCCGCCCAAACTTTCGGCGGTATTAATACTGGTATTTACCTAAAAAAAATACCGTTATTTTAGGTATTTTCACATAACTGCTAGTTGACACCTATTACACCCGAGTTCAAATTTCCCAGAACAAATTTTTCTTTAAGTTCTATAATCATTCTGTCTTCGGGCGTCGTACCGTCGACATCGGAGTAAATTATAGAATATTCAAAGTGAATTATTTTTATTTTTATTTTATCAGTTCGAATCAATACATAGTGTCAGTGCGCGCGTAAACAAACCACTGTGCATACGAAGTAGGTACCGTTAAGCCGATTGCATGTACCCTTCGGGGTACAAAGCCACAGATACAACGGAAATTGTTGTGGATTCATTAAAATTAATTTAAGAAGATCAATCAACTAGCGTTGAACATGTTCATCAAAACTTAACACAAGTTAATAGTGTAATAGTTAATAGTGTACAAACAAATCCAGTAATAATGACCCAAAATAGTCAAACAATTCATGACGTAACTAATGACGACATAAACATGGAGAATAGTAGCATCAAACCACGTGCTGGAACCAGTTCGGAAACAACAAATGTAAATAAATGGCAGCTAGTGCCGAAAAAAATACTTAGTGCAAAAAAAAGAAAAATTAACAATGAAAATATTAATTATAATCCCATACAACTTTCTAATAGATTCAGCGCATTATCCAATAATGAAATAAACCGTCCTAATATCAAAAATTCTACTGAGCAACCTGCCACTAAAACTGTCAAGCCACCACCAGTTTTTATTTATCATTGCATCGACTATCCTGATATGGTAAACAGTCTTAGTTCGGTTTTACAACCCAATACGTATGTAACACGAATACTACCAAATGACATGGTAAAAATAAATGTGAACGAACCAAATACTTACAGGACGCTTGTAAAACTTTTACAAAGCAGAAATGTGGTATTTCATACCTATCAACCCAGTGAAGAAAGAGCCTATAGGGTGGTGCTAAAATATGTTCATTATACAAGTGACATAGCTGAAATTAAAAAAGAAATTGAGAAGAATGGACATAAAGTTAGAAATATCATCAATATGAAACACTACCAAACAAAGAAGCCTCTAAATATGTTTTTTGTAGACTTGGAACCGGCATCAACAAACACTGAAATATTTAAAATGACCAAACTATTGAATCAAATAATTTTTTTCGAGACTCCGAGAAGGACTAGAAATGCAATACAGTGTCATAGAAGTCAACTCTATGGTCATACCCGTACATATTGTAATCGGCCACATGCGTGCTTAAAATGTGGCGATTCGCACGTGACTTCTTCTTGTAAAAAAGAAAGTAACACTCCTGCTTGCTGTGCATTGTGTGGTGGAGCACACCCAGCTAATTATAAGGGTTGTGAATTTTTTCATGACTACGACAAAACCCCATAATACAGCCAATGTGAAAAAATTTAATCAAACAGACCAATCTTATAAACCTGTTCGCCAGCACAACAGTCTATTAAAGGAAAACACACAACATATGAGTTATGCAGAAATACTGAAGAACCAACAAAACAAGTCGAATGCTATAGAAATGACAAAACTTAGTGCCATCCTTATTGGAATCAAAGATGTCATGAAACAATTAACTCAGCAAAATACTATGGTAATGAACATGCTGACACTAATTGTTAGTAAATATAAATAATGCCTAGTTTTTTCAGAATAGCTATATGGAATGCCAACGGCATTCAACAACACAAGCATGAATTAACACAATTTCTACATGAACAAAAAATTGACATTCTTTTAATCAGCGAATCGCACTTAACAAACGACTAAAGATTTTATATTACCAACTATATAACATATTACACCCCACATCCAGATGACGGTTGCCACGCAGGTAGTGCTGTTTTGGTTAAAGCAAATTTACGTCATTATGAAGTTGGTAAGTTTACTGCTGATTATTTGCAAGCCACCACTATTGTTGTCAGTCTACAGTCATTTGACATATCACTTTCTGCCATATAATGTCCTCCGAGACATAACATCAAATACGAACAATTGCATGAATTTTTCAAAACCTTAGGACCAAAGTTTCTTGTAGGAGGAGACTTTAATTGCAAAAATAAGCTATGGGGCTCGAGGATTACTACCACAAAAGGACGTGAGTTAGAGAAACTAATATATACAAACAAATGTGCTTTTATATCGCCTTGGTCACCAACCCATTGGCCAAGTGATCCACGTAAACATCCAGACCTCTTAGATTTTGCAATCACTAAAGGTATTTGTACATCAAATGTTGAAATTTCCACTTTATATGACTTATCTTCAGATCATTCTCCTCTATTACTGACTTTGAGATCTACAGCTATCATTAATATTCCACCTACCTATTTGCACAACTACAAAACAGATTGGAATCTATATCGAAAACATATCTCAGAAAAAAATGATTTAAAAATTAGATTGAAACATCCGTCTGATGGGGACGATGAATTAAATAAATTTATATGCCTACAACAGGATTCCACCAAATTAGCTACCCCTCCTATAAAACATAAAGGTAGGAATATTACTAGTATAGAGATAAAACAATTATTAGCCGAAAAACGCAGGGCTAGAAGATTGTGGCAAAAATACCATGATCCTCAAATGAAAACGTTATTCAACAACTTAAATAATAAACTCAAAAATAAATTAAAAAAATTTAATAATTCCAACTTTGAAGACTATATATCAAATCTCAGTAGATTGGACAATTCTATTTGGCGCCCAATAAAGAGCAATAAAAAGCCGAAATCTATAAGCAATCCAATAAAAGTCGCCACAGCAAATGGTTTTTACTGGGCTAGGAGTAATGAAGAAAAGGTTAAGTGTTTTGCAGACTATCTAGAAACAGTATTCAAACCTAATATTTCTGAATATAACGGTAATTCACGAAAGGGAAACCAGACTCCACTACCATCTACGATTCTTCGTGTTCCTAGATTCACACCTGGAGAAGTTCTTTCACAATGTCATTCTCTGCGTAATAGAAAAGCTCCAGGCATGGACCTCATCACTCCTAAAATGCTAAAGGAACTACCTAAAAAGGGATTCGTCTTAATTACTTACGTCATAAATGCTATATTAAGACTTAATTACTGGCCAAATGCTTTAAAATCGTCAGAAATTATATTGATAGCAAAAGCGGACAAAAACCCTGAGATTGTTGATTCATACAGGCCAATAAATCTCATTTCCACTTTGGCAAAAGTGTTTGAAAAACTTATACTGAATGATATATTTAATAATCATAATGACTTCTTTCCAGATCACCAATTTGGTTTTCGACGCAAGCATTCCACGATTCAGCAATGCCACAGGGTTGTGGATAATATACTTAAAGCATTTGAAAAAAGGGAATACTGTACTGCAGCGTTTCTTGATGTCAAACAAGCCTTCGACAAAGTGTGGCATGAAGGACTCCTAACAAAAATTAATAATTTGTTACCCGAATACCATCATTTTTTCCAGTCGTATTTACAGAACAGACAATTTCGCACAAAAATTGGTACTGATTTTTTTGATTTTCGCGTTTTTGAAGCAGGTGTTCCGCAGGGCAGCGCTCTGGGACCTTTATTATATATATTATATACAAGAGACATTCCGGTTTTGGAAGATACAACCATTGGAACCTTTGCAGATGATATAGTAATTATTTCTACTGACAAAGATCCACCACTGGCAAGCATCAAACTGCAACATCATCTAAATAAAATTGAAAACTGGTCTAACTATTGGCGCACAAAAATCAATGAAGACAAATCTCACCATATAACTTTTACATTAATGAAGGGTAAATGTCCTTCGGTGTCTATTAATAATAAAATTATCCCTGAATCTGCTTCTGTAAAATATTTGGGAATGCACTTGGATAGCAAATTAAATTGGATTACTCATATAAACAGCAAAACAAAACAAATGGAAAGAAAAATGAAGTCACTGTTCTGGCTCATTAATGGTAAATCTAAATTATCATTAGAAAACAAAATTATACTTTATAAAGCGACAATAAAACCGATTTGGACTTATGGCGTAGAGTTGTGGGGCTGCGCCAGTAAATCAAGAATTTCATCTATCCAAAGGAAACAATCTAAAATTTTAAGGTGTATTGCAAATGCACCTTGGTATGTCAGCAACCGAATGCTACATAACGATCTAAGAATCGATACTGTCCAGGAGGTAGTGAAAAACAGAAGTGGAATTCATCACGACAAGATCATCAACCACAATAACCCCACATTACTTCCCGTATTACAAGCATCACATATTAGAAGATTGAAGAAGAAGCATCCCTTTGATCTAATGCATTAAAATGGAGTAACCCACTGGGGTGATCTCCGTCATGTCATATATATTGAATTCCAGTACTGTTACTGGAGTTCTAATAACCAACACAATAGCTCATAGAATTTTTTTTTCTGATTGCTATTTAACTATTGTAAAAAAAAAAAGTGCTATAATCGATAATTCTTTGGATGGTTCTATAGTATAAACAAGTGTCAAAATATTATCTAAACTCGTCATTAAACATAATATTTATTGCTTTCCTCAAATATCGGACTGATGGATAATGATGTTTATTTCATCTCATGTAAAAATTTAATGTGTTTTTTAAAGTGACATTTGCGTCAAAATATATTATATCATTATTATATCAAGAAAATATAAATTACCTCTGCGTAATCATGTATTTATAACTTTAGTATGTCATAATAATTACTAAAAAATTTAACTTTTTGTTACAATTATAAAATATTATTTTACGTAAAGCATATCTCAGTTTGTAAATAATATAGGACCATTATATTGCTTTAAATAAAAATACTCAACAATTAAAGTATGTTATTATTTATCATGATAAAATATAATATAAATTGGTACAGAAAAATTACTGTTTTAAAATCTTCGAAATTATGCTGATTTAGAACATCGCATACAGACAATAAAATTTATTATTATAATGTAATATGATCTTCAATGATTTTTCGGCCTTGCTTACTTACGTGTGATTTTAGTGAAAAGTACTCAATATATTCGATACTGATGATGAGTTAATTAAATTGGATATAAATTTGTTAAATTATTAATAAAAAAAATAAAGTTATGTTTTTAGTTATTATTCAATTCAATATTGTTGTTATATTTTTCATATTTGCAGAAGTAACTATCTATTTTGTTTACATTTGTTTAAGTTAATAAAACCACAGGTATTTTATGGGTATTACCGGTTTTTAAAAAAGAAAATACCGAACTACGGGTATTGAAATATTTTATCAGTATTGCACTCCCAGTTTGCCTTTAAAATATAGTGAAGGTAAAGAAGATCAAAGGCAGAGACATAAGTGAGACAATTAAATAACGCGTTAACACCTGTTTTACTACAGGTAATACATAAGGTATAATTATACTCTAAAAAAAGTTTTGTTAAATAAAAAAGTTTTAGAATAAAAATTGCCCCGAATTAACGCGAGTTTTTATAAATGTGAAATTTAAATATTTTTTGACATAATATAATTTATCATTTATTCCCTCGTTGTGCCCTATGGCATTTTTCACCCACAATGAAAAGTGTGGGTAAAAGCGCGACGCACGACGCGCGAACTCAATCATTGCGAGATTTATATTCGGACGCGTTGAACATTTTTCACGCGCGGAATTTTGTAATTGATTGGACACAAATGTGTCTGATGTGACACGTTTCGCGAAAAAGTGAATAAATCATATATAAAATTAATGTGCATTGTACGCAAAATCAACGCAAATGCGTTGGTATTTCCAAACATATCCATATAGATTGAAAAAGCAGCGTTCGAGAATCTATAATAAATTATAAATTAAATACGGCCGTCATTTAGTACTCAAATGTGGATATAGTTTTTAGAATACTTGACATAAATATATCATATTTAAATTAATGAAGTAAATTGAATATTTAAAATTTGCGCGGGAATAAAATGACTTTAAATACCAAGTATAAAAAGCAAATGGAATAATTACTGAAAAATAAATACAGCGTGAAAAATTATCTATATAAAGTAGTAATATTTTATACATAAAATATAACTAGTTATCTTGTAACAAAATATTTTATTTGCACACTAGTGTGTTTTAATAATAAGTTGAAATAAATATATTTAGTGGACAAAAACTATGAACTTCTCGACAATTTACAAAGCTGGTTATTATGATATTCTCAAAATATCTTCAAAAAAAAAATACTTCGTAAATAATGAAGAATCGTTATACTAATAATTTATCATTGCAATTGTTTGCAAATTTTAAATATTTACTTATGTATTGCTACAACTCTTGTATTAATATTTTTTTAATAAAGTAAAAAATTATCAAGGAAAAAAAATCGAGTTCATTATTTTATTTAGTCAATTAACTTGATCCAGTAAAATTGGGTAACTACAATCTATCATTATATTTCAATAATGTCAATCAATATAACTCATAGAATATAAGCAATGTCAGATTGTTATTAAAAAAGGAATACATTTTTTTAAAATAATTGTCTTTTATTTAAATCGCAGAGAAAAGTATAAACATAGTCAACTATCTATAAACAATTTTTATTTTACCTCCAAAGTAAGAGCGTCGTGCACTTTGATATAAAATATTTGATTTATGCAAAATATGCATTTTTTTTCAAGTACAGGTATTTACATTAAGTTGCGAAGGGAGTATCATATTATGAATAGACAAAAAACGTTTATATTCTTATAATTTTTAATAATATTAATTTGATATATATTATATTTCCGTCTAAGAATTAGAAAAATAGTATTTAAACCTTGTCAGATTTTAATTGTTTAACATATAATAATGGGTAAAACTGCCCTAGGGCCCTAGGGCAGGTCCTAGGGTGAGGTGACAAACTCCAACTCGATTCATGAAAGGATAGTATAAGAAATTTTTCAGTGCCATTTCACAGTGCTCAAAATTTTAATTGAAAACATGTTTTTGATCAAAATTTTTATGTGAAAATAAACATCGCTGCTGTATGATGTCAGGTTTTCCAGAGCGGAGTTCAAACCCACGACCACGTTTACATGGTCATAAAACCAAATTTAATTACATTTCTAAATATAAAGTTTTGAATAGAATTGGTATTCAGTGATAAAAAAAACTGACAGTATAAATTTAAACAAAATTTTGTGTTCCTCCAGGGGCGAGAAAAAAATAAATGCCAATAAAAATAGTAGAAACACCCATATCATTCATTGAAAGCAAAACCCATCAATAATCAACAAATGCGAGAAAACATCTTACAATGAAAAATTATAAAAATGGAATTTAGGTTGTATCAATACCAACTGTTTTAGGGTAAGTTCAAACCAGAAAATCTTTAAGGCATCTCAATAAATTCGGGTAAAAATACGACTAAAATGATAAAAAGATTCGATAAATTAAAATCAACCCCTAATATCTCAATAACTTTAAAAAAAATTCAAAGACAACCGCCAATATTTGTTAACAATGCAACAGATTTTAAGTATCTGGGATCTAGTACTAAAATTACTATATTTTTTCCACAGTGAGTGGAGAGAACTAAAAAAATAAATATTGCGGTAATTTTTAACTTCCCGTAGGGTAAGTTATTGTAATGGGCCGAAAATCGGAATTGAAAATTTTTACATTTCTCGACGTTTTAAAGGTTTCTGAACGTTTTGGCATACCTCAGAAAAAATGGATGTGTGTGTGTGTGTGTGTGTGTGTGTGTGTGAGTGAGTGTGTATGTATGTATGGATACAAATTTTCGCCCACGTTTTCGGGCGTACGGATTAACCGATTTGAATGGTTCAAAAAACATTCGATTCCTATTGATAGGGAAAAGAGCTGATTAGTTTTTGGCAAAGGCAGGTCCAGCCGTTTCGGAGATACGGAGCAAAGAGTGCAGAAAATAGAAATCGAATTTTTGAGAGAACGGAGTATCCAATTTGAATGATCTAAAAAACATTCAATTAGCAATGATTGGGAGAAGTGTTTGTTAGTTTTTGGCAAAGGCAGGCCCAGCCATTTTGAAGATACGGGGCTAAATATGTAAAAAATGGCAATTTTTGAGAGAACTAAGCGTCCGATTTAAACGATTCAAAGAACGTTCTGCTTGTCTTAACAAAATAATTGATTTTGGGAAAAAAAATTGTTCAATTTTTTTTTTTTTTTTTTTTTTTTTTTTTTTTTTTTTTTTTAGATTTTTGTATATCGAAAATATTTCAGATTTTATTTTTAATTCTGACTATAGTACTAATATACTTTACAAATAATTTCAACTCTGCAATTCAGTTTATATAATTCTTATAAGTATTACACAATGTTACAATATTTATAATAATCTATTTGAAAACATTCAGTATTCCACGAACATTTCGTTACGGTACGGGAAGTTCCAGCAATTTGCCTTAAGGCACAATGCCATAATTACCTCAAGACAGAATTCCACTTACAGTTAGTTTCATTTGAATTTAAAAACTTAGTATAGATATTTTTGTGAGATAATGAAAGTTAAGATACTTGCATGGATCTTTCCGACTAACAATAGTCTATTTTATATTATTCAGTACTCAATAAAATTCAATAAAAAAAATTATAACTGTAGTCCTAATATCATGTTTTGAGCACTGAACTACTGATGTCAAGCAGTAATGACATCGATTTTCACTTGTAAATATAGGTAGCAATATGTTTTCAAGTAAAAATAGCTCTTAACCGGCAATGCTATACAATAATAATAAAGCACCATCACACATATTGTAATAATCAAAATTGATCACAGAGAGATAGGACACTTGTTTGAGTTGCTATTTATAATATGTTTACGCCAAAGTAAAACATGTGGATATATATAGAAGAACGTGTATCGATTCAATAATTAAATTCAAACAATTCAACACGTAACAATTATGATTCTAATATTACAAAACTATACTAAGTTTGTATACATTGAATGATCATAACACAAGGGAGTGTAAGAGTAAGGCAAAAAAATGCATAAATTGCACCGACGTCACTATAAAATATAAATTAAGTTCAATAAAAAAATGTGTAATTTACTTTCTAATTAAAGTCGTTTTATAAGCATTCAACCCGGTTTTAATTAATAAATATTATTTTAATAGTTTTCTAATTATTTATTTGAACAGCGATCAGAACTCGAGTTCTATAAACTGTTGTGATCCTTGGGATGAATCACATACTAAATAGGTACGTTTTTTGTTGAATGTTGTATGTATATAATTTAGCTTCAGCTAAACAAACAAAATTTAATAACAATTTAACAACAATTAATAATAATTCTTTTAAAGATTTTCATATTAAAAATACTTTAACATTAAATTTTCATATTTTATAGATAAAATATGAAATGTAATGAATTAGGCAACGACGTTTATGTTTGCTTAAAAAAAAAAACTTAAGGAGAAGTCTCCTAGTGGCGGACACCTAAGGCTATTTATAAATAAATCAAAAAATATTTTACGAAATGTTTATAAATTATGAGGTATGTTAGATAACAAAGTTAGAAATCTAACTAAATTAATAAAAAACTCAATCATTGCTAAATAATAATTAATACTATCAATCAATTTTTGGTAACAAAAAATATGATTTTACAAAGTGGCACCTAGTACCGGACATTTCAAAATAACCAGAATTGAACACATATGTAGCTATCTCCACACTCTGAAATGTCTGAACATTTGAGTTTGACAAATATTCTTAGATATTGCAAAAAAATTACTAATTATCCACCCTTTTGGCTGGGCCACATCCACACCGATGCCCTCTGCTGGAGCATACATAATAAGATTTTTATTCTTTGACTAAAAAATACGAAAAGAGGGGGTATGTAGTGACCATTATATAAATTACGTCAATTCTTACAAGAAATATCAATATGTTTACTTCCAAGGGACGACTTAGTGTCCGGTGCTAAGGGGCAGACATTTTCGTTCATTTGGTGGTACCTACTGAAATTGTTTAAAATATCTAATAATATTCTACCATTTTATGGATAACAAACAAGTACTAGGTTTATTTTTGAATGCCACTAAAATATAAATGCATAAATACAGTAGAATTACTTACATTGATATTTAGGTGATGCCGTGTTTTTGCGCCTAAAACAGCAAAGGGTTGCTTCCGCCGTTGCCGTGTGCGTCACAGGTGAGTCTTGGCGCGTGGTCCTGCACCTGTGTGCCCCCCGCCCCCTTTCGATTGTATTTTAAAATAAAAAGATTTAAACTCGCTTAAATAATCCGTATTAAGTAGTGTGTCCGGCTTTAGGTGCCGTCCGGCGTTACGTGTGCCAAAATATTCAGCTCTTGAAACGTAAAAAAAATATATAAACATTCTCATTGACGTTTTTTTTTTGCTTTTATTATAACTTATCCTATGGGATTTTGAAAATAAATTAAATTAAATTTATTAAAAATTCGGAATGTCTGAAAAACTTCGGTTTTTCGGGAATATTCCCATACTTTGTTTTATCAAAAACTGCTGTTTTTTACTAATATCATTACTTAAATTTATTTCATTGCAAAAAGCTATTCGGAATGTGTCCCCATCTAACAAATATAATATTTTTTGAATCATTAAAAAAATTGTGAACGACATACATATATACATAATAGGTTGTCAAATATCTCCCTTCCGCTTTTTTGCTCTTTATCTTTATTACGGCGGAAGGGAGATATTTGATAACCTATTATATACATATGTACGTATACGAACATATGTGTAAAATGTTGCACATGACAAAATATAAATGATTTATTAATTTAAAATTTGGTAAATTATAAATTTCCGTTTACATAAAAATTGTATATATAAATGGTACATATCCAACAGAGAAACAAAACTTAGTCGAGTAAGTTCAGTTCAAAAACATATTTAATTTTTGGGATATTCGAGTGAGAAGAATAAACGATTATAAAAATTCATAGATTTTTATGAACATTACCAACAATAAAACTATCAAATGCCCATTTATACACGTACACAAATATAATTGTTATTCTAAGGTTTGCCAAATGTTCAGGTAATATAATATGCTAAAGAATTATATAAAAATGATTTATTGTAAATATATTTATTAAGTAGATAAATAAAATACTTATAATGTAAAAGCACCTATAAATTTAAAAAACAATACTTATTCATATTTTAAAAATAATTATAATTAACTAAAATTGATAAAAATATATTGCAATCAAAAAATATTATTTTATTAAATATTAAAAATAATGGCTTAGTTTGAAATATTTACAGTTTTGGCAAATTAGAAAAAAAATCAAGAAGAAAATAATTATAGTATATTGTTGTGCTTATCTGCTATATTTCAATAATTAATTTAATATTACGTTGGACATCAATGATTTCTAGTATATTCTATCGCAAGATTATTAAATTTCATTGAAATATTATATTTCGTTCCTAGTAATTTACTCATACAAATGCATTCAGCTAATTCAGCATTATTTAACACATGAACAATCCTTCTTAAAAGATCTATGTAATTATGTTTAACTAAAAATTTTCGTCGAGCTGGCAGCATCTTCAAATGTAACCTCAAAAATGTAAAAGTTTATAAATCATATTTTCAAACATCTGCTGGTCTTCCGTGAACATCGATGTAATTTTTAATATTTTATGTAAATTATGTAATAAACGTAAATGGCAAACAATGTGCAAAAAGTGCTTTTAATTGTCAAATCCCCAATACAACAAAACGAAAAATTTATTTTTCTAACAATATATAAAACCGTAAAAAATCACGTAAATTCCTTGTGTATTAGTTAATGGTATTTAAGATAAAATCGCATATCTCAACAATCATCTAGAATAAAGAAAAACATATATTTTCGTGCTATTTACCAAAGAGGCGTGAATACCTGATTGTGCCAGTTGTTTCTTTCGTGGAATGCCGATTAAGGCTTTCAGGGAGAAGGCGCAGAGGAGCGCAAGGTCAATGAGTTTATGAATACAAATGGGCGTATATGAGGAAAATAAAATAAATCAATAGTTGTTATAAATGTGTTTGTACTGTAGAAAATAATGAATAAGTCGAAAAGAGGGTCTAGAAGCTTCATTTGAAAAACGGAACGCGATGGGAAGTGCTCGTACATACGTAATTCTCTCGAGAGCTTCGGTAAACAGCCATTGAATATTTTCCGTAGCAAACCGGACGATTCTCGTTTCCTATATCGCATAATACCCGGTGTTGTATTGGGGATATAATGACGTAGAACCCGAAATGCGTCTACCGGTCTCACGTCAATGCAGAATAAAGTGCACGAACTGGATAAAGAAGGCAGCAGACCGGCGATTGCGAAAAATGTTTCCAACAAATACTTTACCGGGTCGCTTTTATAAAAAATCAATTCATATCAGAATACCCAACAATAGGGTTTATGATATCATAAAACATAGATGATGCTGGGTACGGTTGTGCCAGGATACGGTAGTTACAGTCGCCATAACAGCTGAACTGTGGTGATTGAGGGTGAAGATTGAACAGATAAAAAAATCTAGCGTAACTCAGACAAAATTCAAAACAGTGGGGAAAGGTAAATTTAATACAAGAAAAAATTACATAGATTTTCTGTTAACTTAGATTTTTATTAAAAATCGATTATAAAATACAAACATAAACCTCGATTAAGACTAATAATGTTTTAGACAGTAATTAATACTTAGGAAATTTTTGAATCATTTTTATTCGTACTCCTTCAAGTTAACATTTACTGCCTAATTTATATACAGTGACCACATCTTCATTAATTTTGTGTTCAAAGGCAAAAATTAAAAAACTCGTCAATACATATTTTTTTCCTTTACGTCAAAATTTTGGTTATAGTTTGCTGTCAGAAATGTCTCGTACTTGTGAATATGATAGTGCAATATCTATGAGCGAGCTTGCGTATGTAAAACTTTAATAATGATACCGTTAAAATTAAGTAAAATAGAGTATCAAAATACAAATAGTTTTCTTCGTAAAAAAATTCAAAGAATTAGTTAAAGCTGAAGATAAAAATTTCTTCCACAACTCATTACAGTGTAATTTAATGAATTTGATACTTTATATTTCCTATAAAATTTTATACCGTTCTCTAATTAAAGTGGAACTTGTGAAGAATCTAACAATTTTAAAAATACTTAAATGAGCATCACTTTAGCTCAAAAGGTTCAGAATCGCATACGATTATTTCTTTGATGCAATAAAAAAATTCAAGTTGTAATATCATATTGCTGACTGCAAATTATTATACTGCAGCAAAAGCTTATGCTGTTTTCTTGCAATTTTGTTAATGTTCTTAATATATACAATATGTTATTAGTTTTTATAATAATGCTATTTGCATATATATGTAGTTGGAAGACGTGTGCGTAACGTTTCCTATAACATAAGTTGGATATACATATTAGAATATACATTCAAAAATTCAAAGAGATTTAGTCAATAATACTACAGTACAAAAAATGAAAAAAGTGCCAAAAATCATACATTTGAATGACTTGGACTCGGATTATACAGATCTTTAACCATGTTAGTCCCAGCGATAGTATGAATGTCAATTTATAGTCGGGAATTTATATTATAAAGGATTCAAAGTAATTTTATTTTATTCAGCAATAACAAATATGAAAAAAATTTATCTATTATAAAATTTGTAAGATGCTCCTTCATTCAAAACTTTAAAAATTTCATTTTTATCCATTGAATAAGTTCTAAAAAACATTTCTATCAATATGATTGGACTTTAAGATTTAATTTTTTAATCCAAGTTTTATTTATTTTTGGATCGATACAAATTTTTAAAACAGAAGGTTTGAGATATTGGCAGTCAAAGGGATTCAAATTTTAGTATGGTGGATTTCAATAAAAGCGCAGGAACGCGTGGCCGGGTATGCTAGTATTTATATATGTATATAAATAAATAAATATATATATATATATATATATATAATAAAATTCTAAATTCTGTGGATCAAATGCATGTACTCCTTGTCCTCGCCATCTAAATGCAGATATACGAGTACGTGCACAACATCTTATGCACTTCAAACGGGATGCATTTAGATAGCAGAAAAATATCCGTTAGTGATATACCGTGTATAAATTATTGTACTTTGTTGTGTATATGCAAATCCTTTGCGTATGATATTTTTATATCATCCGATCGCAACGATGCAATATTCATTTTATATTTGCGCATAAATAATGCGCATTTATGCAAACAACGAATTATTGTCGAATCGCGGATTTGTGAAAATGGATGAACTAACAAATGTGTTTCGAGATGGAGTGATAATAATTCTGTTTGTAATAGAAGTAAAAAGACGTTCAGCAATGGTTTTATTGAGAAAGGTTTTCAACTTGCCTGATGCATATTAAATAATAAATATACGTTTAATGTGCAAATATGAAAATCGCATATAAATATGATCGTAATCGCATTGTTAAATTGCATTATAACTTGAATGCTTAAATTATCTTGTACATATGTAAGTGTAATAATTCATTAATATATATTTTGTTAACCTTCAATTCACTTGACATTTATAATAATGATATATTGCTGTCATTCTAACAGAAGCTCAGTTTGTGCCAAATTTCAATTCAGGGCATATTAAAAATTAAAATTGTTATGTATTTAAAGAGAAGAAAAGATATTAAAAGTAGAGCACTTTTTAAAAAAATTAAGAATAAAATATCATGTTTTGTAAATGAAAAAGTTTTTTTGTATTACTAAAAATCAGGAATAGATATTTCAAAATAAAACCATCACAAGTAGTAGTTTGAAAACGCGAGACCATATTTATATAGTCAATTTTATTTATTTTTATTTATTTTATTTATTCATAAGCAAGCCGTAATCAATAATAACGGATAATATTTCAGGCTCTTGTCAAAACTAAAAATTAAAAAAACTATAACATAAAAATGCTGCATATCCTTATACAATCTAAAAGTATCATAAAAATCCACAAAGATAATTAGTTAATTAAACGAGTTAATTAAACTTGTAATAAATAATTTAATTTATTAGGTAATAAACTTAATTTAATCAAAATAAAAATTTCCATAGATTAAAAAATAAACTGACATTATTTTAGTTTTATTCGGCTACAATTTTATACATAGTTGTTCTATAATTTTTGAATAAATATTATTGTTACATTCCAAACTATTCACGGTGAAGAGAAATTTATTCTTGAACAGCTAAAAACTTTATTCAAAATAACTTTTATATGTTATAAATAAATAAAATAAAAATATATTATAAATATTTGTAAGTATTTGAGATATATAGTAGCATTATAAATCCGAAATTTTCATTATACAAATATGACTAGTTCAGTTTTGAAAAATTAGAGATTTAGTAATATACAATTTTACAAATAATCTAAGTAAATTAAAATTTTACAAATTATAGTAAAATGTTTATCCAATTGTTAAAATTTGTTAGTTATGATATTTAAAGTTAGTTCAAAATTATAGATTTTATTAATGTTAAATAATTTAATTAAAATAAATTAATTGCATTGAATTAATCGTTTTTGTCTAGAATTAACTTTCATATAACGGGTTTGATGTCTTTTCGAAGTTTCTCAGCTTTGAGATTTATATTTTTCATAATATCTTGAAAATTAATAAAGATACGCATGAAAGCATAAATACCTATATTTACATTTTTCTAATAATATTCATAATATGTAAAAGGTACAACAAAAATACTAGGGGCATATTATATTATAATGTCTTGTTTCAAATTTACTTTTTAGCTTATTTTCTGCTTTATATGACCCAAAGAATTTACATTCGACTTTTTAAAAAAACTAAATTTTCTTTTTTTGAGCCAAATTAATTATTTCTCAACTTATCTCAGAAACCAACGCTAATTTGATGTAAGTTCACATAAAAATAATGGTAAAAATTGGGTTTAATAGAAAATTTTTGATAATTTCATATTTAAATCAAATCTTCTAAACGTAGCATCAAAAATACAATCCAAAATAATATTCATAACATCAAAGACAAAATTATAATTATTAAATTATATAAAACAATATTATTACTAATGCTAAATTAGATTATAAATTAAAAAGTTACGTTTATCGAAGCCTGTCAGAAGTCGAAATTTTATTTGTTAAATTCGTGAATTTTATTATAATTGCTTTATTTCTATAATCACATGTGTTTCAAATTAAATTAGTAGTTGTTTTATTCGTTATGATCCAAATAACTTCACATTAGAATTTTAAAAAGAATTAGTGTTAATTTTTTAATAGAGCATCGAAAATGACATTTATGATAATATTTAACACTTATTAGACCGCAAAAAAATATTTAAAGCTTAAAATAAGTACGCCTATTATAATATTTCCCTATCGCAAACAGCTAAATAATAGATAAGTTCATATAATCACTAATTTATAAAATTTTTGTTTATGTATTTTTATAAATGAAAATATTAAGTATTTTATTAGTTAGTTTTATGCATTATGACTCGACTAACTCGACATTTGCCTTTTAAAGAAAACTTAATTTTTTTTTCATTTTCCTAATGTACGTTAAATGTTAAAGAGAGACTGTAGAATAATTTAAATTGTTACTTCGAGAGCAGTGGATATACATTATGTTTCATCTCCTAGGATAAACAGGGTACGGGTTTTCCACTTTTTTTTAATCAGCCATAATTTTGCTAATTTACCAGTTATCTTGGAAAAAAGTAAATTAAATGGAAATTTGAACATTTGTCTCCGTGAAAATATTGAAATACTGTCTTTTCAATATGGATGGATTAGTCATAAAATCAAATTATACAAAAAGGGCGAGCGTCACACCCGTCACTTCCCTAGGGACGGACATAAATTATTATCTACGCCAAATCTAATCGCTATTATTAGAAGAATTTGAACATAAAAACTTACTCTTGACTTTATAAATGCAATGCGATCTACAAATCCTATTAATGTGAGGCATTGACTAAAAGCAATAATGGGAACTTGTTCGGACAATGATCAACTTCAGCTCAAAATCAGTATAGTTTAGCTATTGACGACTGTCACTACCGTACCCTGCCACAACCTGGGCCTCCCCCCTGCGCAACAGTGTAAAAAAATTAATGTGATATACTATTACGATATGAGTGATTTACTTGCATCAAAATGCATTACAAAAATCAAGCATATTTTCAGTGACAAAATAATTATGTGTTGCCATGAAAAATACTGCTGTTGATATCGGCACAAAAAATCAATCTCAAAGTAAACTTTTAATCACGTTTTACGTAAAATCCTTCTTCTTGAGCGATTTTAAAAATGTCAAAGTTAATTAAAACGCCAAAACGGACTTAGATTTACAAACTCGGCCGAGTGTATTTTTTATTTTTCGATCCCGTTTCCACCGCAGACGTTTGTATGCTTAAACATGCACGGTAACTCCGGGGCACAACACAACTACTTTAAAACTTCAACGGTGGAGTAAAGAATTGGTGCATTAATAGGTTCGGTATATGTAGAGAGATTAGCAGGTGTTGCAAACCTGCACAAAACTCTTGACTTATAATGCATGTAACAAATGCATTGAAAAACGTAGAAATCATATGTTTCTAAAATCCCTAGAATCCGAAAATCATATGTGCCTAAGTGGCCTTTATTTCGACCCGCCCTAATATATATCCATATATACATAAACCTCGTATCACGATGTTGGTTCGCGATGGACGCCCAAACTACTGAACCGATTTTAATTTTTTTTGGCTCATCGTGTGCATATATATCCAACTTAGGTTGTAGGAAATTTTGAAAAGTAAATTTAAAATATAAATATATAATTTTTATAAATTTCAAAAAAATTTGACAAAAAATTGCTAAAAAAAACAAAACACCAAAATGACAAATGTCAATATATATATATATATATATATATATATATATATATATATATTAGGGTTTGTCGGTTTTTAAAAACCTGATGAAAATTATGGAATTCGAAAACCGTTTTTTTAGTGAAAAAAGTCGGTTTTCACTGTATAAATGGAAAATGACAAATATAGCCAAATAAAAGAGATAGATGGAAGTGTTTTGATTCTTGAAATCATATCGGTTCAATAGCATTTTGAATCTTATAAGTCTGCTATGTTTCCCAGAAAGGTTTTGTTATGTTTTATCTAATGTCTATATTAATTTAGTGTTTTGTTCCAGTATATATATATATATATATATATATATATATATATATTTATATGAATCATTGTGATCTTCTTGAAGAAGTTTTTTAGTCCTAGAAGCCACAAATAAAAAAAACAAAAAACTTAAAATTGTTATATCAGGCGTTAAAAACAATTAAGCCTAATTCGGCTGCAAGTATGATAGTATTTTCTATTTCAGGAAATTTTGTGAGTAAACAAAGGACACGTCTTAGTAACAATTCGAAGGACGTTCTCAGTTTTTTGAAATCATATTTTCTTAAATAAGAAAATAATTAGAATGTTTAAAATTAATTAATTAAAATTGCTCTGTATAGAACTACCCGAGTTCAGCTTAGTTGTTTTTAAAACTAAAATTGATATTAACAAGTATGTATTAACATGTATCTAATATTTTTTATTTTTTTTTTAATTTAATGAATGTTTTTTATTTAGAAATGTATTGTTTTTATTTATTCAAAAACTTTCCTACCATAAAAATATTTTCTTTCTTATATGTGAAAATGATGAATACGAATAATTATTTTCAAATTTATTTAATCAAGATAAACTATAATTTTTTAGTCCTACTAATTAAAATCAAAATAATTATGTTTACTATCTATGAAATTGAACAATAAATAAATTCAGTCAAATACTGCTCTAAATTACACTAAATTTGCGGATAAATTACAGAATATTCGAGAAAAAAATATTTTCTATATAAAATTCGAAAACCGGTTCAACCCGGTTTTTTAGTAAAATTGAAATTCGAAAACCGGTTTTCTAAAATGTCGGTTTTTGTAGAAACCCTAATATTATATATATATATATATATATATATATATATATATATATTAGGCGATATATAAATATATATCGCAAAAATTATCTGCATTAAATATCATATTTTAAACTAATCTCAGTTAGTTTCCTTTACCGTAAAAAATGTTTGCATTTACAACCCCCTGGTGTACGTGCATGCGGTCTCGAGCGCAGTCTGACAAGAGGCGCATTTGCGCCGCAGAGCTACGCCACCATTGAAGAAATCAGAAAACATTTTATGCGCATATTAAACTTAATGTTATATGAGATTTCACAGTGTAATGTTCAAGGTATTCCTGTAAGGTAAAAAGACCGGGATAAAAACTGTATAAAACTGTGAAGTTTTAGAATCTAAGATTTTTATATTAGGAATTTAAAGCTTTTTACACTGAAATAAAACATTATCTACACGTTCATAAACGAGTATCTCAAACTGAGCGAGAATACAAGTGTATAATATCGAATGCATATGAAAAAGCTTTTTTTAACTTTTCATTAAATATAATATAACAGAATTTTCAAGGGTATATATAGAGTTGGCGGAGGTTTAAAAATCTGCGGGTGAAGATCACCAATCACCAATATCTTGGAAACAAGTGAAGTTAGTAATTTTTCTACAACATTATTTCAAAGTAGAGGAAAAATATGTGTATCCAGCCATCACCTTGATTCTTACGACGTCACTAAATCACAATGTTTGAAAATCCATAACAAAATTATTTTGTTGTTAGTTTTTTTGTTTGTGAGCACTGTTGTTCAGTTTACGATATAATTTGATATAATTTTAAGTGTACGTAATTTAATTGAAAAGTTAATTCTAGTCATTTTTCATTTCATTTGACAAATTCATAAAATTATTAAAATTTGAAAAATATCCCCATAAAAATCATACAAAATCTTTTGTTACAAAAAATAAATTACGGCAAAACAGAAAACTAAGGTTTCGATTTTAATAATAATACCTTACTTTAAATTAATACAAAAAAGTAAAATATATCGTATGAATAAAGTAGATTCTGATTAATATAAGTTTAGATGACTTAACAAAATGTTTTTTTAATCATGTTACTTCCTAACATTCATATATACATATAAACTGAATTAACCATAAATAATCTGGAGGTCTTAAAAGAATAAAGTAGCAAAATTTATTTTCAATTTTCAAAGAAATATAAATTTTTTCCCAATTATTCTTTTTGTTAATATTTGTGTAAATTTTTAGCTTATTATATTTTATATAGATTGCTGTAATCAATACACAACAAATACTCAAACTGAAGTTTAAAAAATGTCTATAAAGGACGCATAAAAATATTAAAAAACTGTGAAAATTAATCAATGATGTAAAAATAACCATCACGAGTTTCTATCACAAAATATGATATAAAATAGACTATTTAAAGTTTGTTTTAGTTGCGAATAAATATTAACATATTTCTTTACAATTATAATTTTATAGGTATAACTGAAAAGAACTTAAAGAACTCATTACGGTTTTTAAAAACTTTAATAGAAGCGTAATTGTTCGAGGAGATGTAACAGTGAATAATTATACAAGAGAAATGAAATAAATCTAGAAAATAAATATGAGGAAAATTGTCTGATAAGGACTTAATTGAAACACGGGTCATAAAAAAATCTAAGTTGATAAGGTCATATATTTTATAATTTTATATTTTTAAATTGCACGCATATGTGAGAAAAACGTGATTTTCTTCAGATCTACATGTACGATATGCATATTTGTTTTTTTTTTATTGAATATAATATGTAAAAAATGAGTTTTTAATTTTTTTTTAGACGTTCTTATTAAATTTGATGTGTTTAAAGCAACCTGCAGCACTTACATTAATATTATCGTTTATTCGTTTGTCATAACTATGTTTCCAATGAACTTAAATAGAGCTGTTTCAACACAAGAAAATTATGTTCAAACATAGATATAAAAATCTAATTAAATGAGAACTAGTGAAGCGCCTGGCATCGTGGCTTAAGGCAAATAGCTAGAACTTCCCGTACGTCTTTTGCAGAAACGCCTAGCGATCGAGTACGAAGCGAATTATTTTTCAATTTTATAAGTCAGTTATTCCATACTGTCGAAAATGTCGTGTACATTTATTTAAACCATATAAACAAACTTCAGAAATGAAAATCTTGGTGCGGAACACAAAAAAAAAATACTTAAAATGTGTACATAATATTAAAATCTCTATAAAATATCTGATATAATTTGATGTACATATATCCAATAAACATTTTTGGCCGCCCATTAACACTTTTTTGAATTATTTTTATTGATAGTCCAAAACCGCTATACCTTCCTTCCCAAAAATTTCACCAGTTTATTTCGTCAATGCAAGTAAAATGTTTTTTGAATGATCAGAATCGGACGCTCCGCTCTCTTAAAAACTTAGTTATCGTTTTTGGTACTTTTTGCCCCATTACTTTGGAACGGTTAGTCCTGAAATAGCCAAAAACTAATGGAATGTTTTCAGAAATAATTGATTTTTTCAATAATACTTTAGTACATTATGCCATATTTACAATAATGTGAATAGTATGAGTTTTACTTTATTAACAATATATTATATAATCGTAGTTATAGTTGTAATATCAACGTTACTTATTGATAATGAATTGATTAAGATCATTTATAGAAATAATATCGTGGTTATAAACAAAATTTAATTATGATATTTTATTGTTTTTAGTGCCATCTGAGCGACCCATAATATACGACCCTCATGCCAGAGGACGGATTGGCCTTCCGTCTTATGATGAAGGAGCCCAACTAGAATTGGTCTGCGAAACAGTTGGAGGTAAAAAATTACTACTTATTATTACTTTCTATATAAAAATATTTGTATTACAATGACGCAAGGCATATACTTAAATGTTAAAAATTTTCTAGTGAATTAAAAATATTCACTCACGGATAAAAATAATATAGAAATATATACATATATATCATCAGAATACATTTCAGTAACAAATTTCACTTCAAATTTATATATATATATATATATATATATAACAAAAAAAAAAAAAATACCAAAAATCAAATATTTGATATGAACTCAGAAACTATAGTTCCTGATCCGATTTAGTCATAGAGACAGTATGAATCTCAATTAATAATTAGAATATATTTTTTTTATTTTTTCTGATTTAAAATCATTAATTTGCTATTCAAGTTAAAAAGAAACACAATATCTATTCGTATTCAAATATCGATCTTCACCGAAAATTAGATCTATCCGTTAATTGCGAAGGTATGATTTTAAAATCTACGAGCAAATGTCCATTGGTATTTCACGAATGAAACCATTCATATGTGCCTCATCATAGAACATGTTAATATGTTATCAAAAAAGTGGACAAAATATCATGAAAGATATACTTTCCATAGTATACAAAATTAATTGCAAAGATTGCTATGAAATTTATGTGGGTGTAAAAAAACGCCTGAAACAACACGAAAACAACTTCTAAATAAAAATCAATCAATCTATGATTACTGATCATATAAAAAACTATAATCACAATTTCAATTTTGAATTTTTGAATGCGTGTTAGAGACGTTTCGCGGAATCTTGCCTAATCTAGTTGTACAAAAAGATTATAAATTGATACATCTTCACTCTGTGAAGATCATCAAGTCATATTAAACATTAAACAAGTTAAAATATTATTCCCCCTTAAAACGTCACTAGTCTCTGATCTTGACCCTTTAAAATTAAATAAACCAAAATATTTTTGAATGTGTATCAATTTGATAGGAAAGGTAGAAATTTATAATATTTTTGTGATGTGCAAAGTTTATGAAAAACTAGAAACTTTTGGATTTATTGAAACAACCATGCAAGTCTTTTCATCATCTTTTTAATTGTTATTGCCATTAGTAAAAAACCCCAATAAAAGATAATATAAATCAATATATAGCATCGTCTGATATAAAAGTAAAGATTTAAATAAATATAAAAAATTTTAATTTGATGTATTCCCTGAAAAAAAATTTCATATATATGTATATATATATATATATATATATATATATATATATATATATATGATTCTCTTGTAACAACAATCACATGGCAAGATAGAAATTAGAGTGGCAACAAATTTGTCCAAAATTGTATTTTTTGTCGAGCAAATATTTAATTTTTCTGCATTAATTTACTAATTCCCTGCGTTATATTTTATGGTATATACAAATAATATTTAGTGTATAAAGTACTCCTACTGAACGAACTATGCACAATTAAATTCGATTTACCATATGGGTATCACAAAATTAATGTAAGTTAATTACATAATAATTCCATGCATAACTGGCATAATAATGCAACCATTAGCATATTATGAAGGTCAGCCTGATTTAACATCAATTATTTAAATCACCAAACAGACATAACGAAATATTGTATGATTTGTATTCAATCGAAAAATTGTTTTGTAAATTGTAGTCGTCGCTTTGATTATTATTCATAGGAGCTATTAAAAAATAAAATATGACCATCAACATTGCAATAATTTGAAAAAAAAATTACTAAATGAAAGAAGGTTTCATGACATCTAAAAATATTTATAATGAGTAAATCTCGTATATGCATAGTTTGAAATAACTATAAAGAATTTTTTTCAGATCCTAATGTTTTTTTACAGTAATTTACACCATATTATGTATTCGACTATTTTTCATGAGTTTTCATGGTTACGAATTATAAATTACAACAAGTTTTTGAGAGAACTAAGTATCAAATTTGAATGATTCAAAAAACTTTTTGCTTGTGTTGACGAAACAATTGCTTTTCGAAAAAAATCTTTTTTTTTAAAAAAAAAAACATTTTTTTGTATATCAAAAATAAATCAGATTTTAATTTTAATTCTTGCTAAAGTTCTAAAGCGCACATATATATTTTAAATAAATAATTTTAACTTTGCAATTCTGTTTATATAATTCTTATAAATATTAGACAATGTTACAGTATTTATTTGCAATATTCTATTTGAAAACATTTAATATTCCTCGAACATTTCGTTCTGGTACGGGAAGTTCCTGCAATTTGCCGTAAGGCACGATACCATACATCACTAGTTAACATTTATTTTCGAACTTTTCATACTAAATAATTATATTTTAAAATACTAGAATGCTAATACTAAACATGTCAAAAGTTGAACTATCATATTAAGGAATTTATGGACTTTTATATAATCACAATAAATTTATTGTTTCTGTAACAAAAATGGATCATATAGATAAAAAATGGCTTGAAAACTTTTATAATAATTTTATTTATTGAATGTTGAAATATATTTTTGCTGTTGATTCATATTTTTATTAATTCTTATTCTAAATAATATATTATTAATTTCATTAATATCCTTGGTTTTTTGGGGATGAAAAATAGTAATTTAAAAAACGTTGGAAGAGAAACTGAAACTATTTGTTGTAATAATCTTTCATTAAAAGACATGAATATTTATCTCTTATACATTCGAAAAGAGATATAAAATTATGTAAAAGTCTTTAAGAGTTGATGAAATTTTTTGAAATTTCATTTAAGGTCATACTGTTCAATTAATAATAATTAATGGATAAACTCACAAAAACTGGAAAACTTAAACACAATTATACGAATGCTTTTAATAAAAATATCTGATCAAAAATAAATTAATTTTATAAGTAATTAGAAAATTTATACTATAAAATATAGGGAGTTTCACTTCAACCGTTGTTGGTGCTTAAATATATAAACTTTTTATCTAATTTATAAAAGCATTTAATAAGGCGTTACTATTTAAAATAATTTCAATTCTATTTTTAACAAGATAATTTCCATCTATATTGTTAAATCTATATTTAGATTTGAGAAGGTTACAAAGGTCCAATTTGGCTTTGAAAACTAAATAACAGGGCTCACAATAAAAAAAAAACTAACAACGAAAGATAATACTTCTATTTAAGATATTCAAACATCGCCGATATCACCGTCGTAACAATTAAGGTGATGGCATACATCATTGTTGCTAAAAAAATTCTTAACTTGTTTCTTAGATATCTGTGGTGGATCTTCTTACCCGTGAAGCTTTAAGCCCGCGCACCCTATAGGTGTGTAAGTCTCATGAAAACTTGGATATATCAAAAAAAATTAAATTTATGTAAATGAATTTTCTCGTTTAACTTTCAGACTGTCTTAGTAACTATTATTTCGCACATTTGGTTCGCGCAATTGAGACCGAGGTTGTCCTTAATGCGCGCTCAAGCGCACCACGCGAACACCGAAACCGTTTATATTCGTTATCATATTTTATCTTCCATAACGATGTGCAAATTATATGATACTAAATTAAAAAGTTGAGTTCTCTTATCAGAAAATAAGTAACTTTTAAATTGTCCGGTCTTTGAATTATTAAGGAAGAGATATAAACAAACTAAGATCAGTGTTACACGTAATTAAGAAGTGGATTTAAGAGTTCTGCAATATATTTTGTGTTTTCGAATCTTGATTAGATGGATCATGAACAAGATTGACTAATCTAATATTAATTTCAATGATATGATGTCTAATTTGACTTTGAGCCAATATATTGTGAGAACCAAACCAAAAGAATACTAGTACTAAAACTGAGATATTCTATATATCTAACATATTTAAAATGTAATTATAAATAAGATTTTAACATAATTTTATAAATACAGATTTTCATGCAAAATTATAAGTACTATTGAAATAACTCCAACTAACATATTACGCGTATATAAAGTAAATTGACATCAGAGTTATACAATACAGTGATATGAACTTTCAATATTTTTTTTTTTTAAATTTAATTTATTCTGCAATCTGTTACATATTTATTAACATTAAGCTGAGATTGCTAACAATAATTATCATATAATGTTGATGTTGGGGGGTTTCTCAACCCCTTTCGAAGTATTTTATACTTCGAGGAAAAATAAAAAAATTAAATGTATTCAGAAAACAAAAACCAATGGTAAACAAATATAAATTAAAAATAAAGTTCTTCTTAATCCGTAATCAATAATAAACTAAAATATATTCTATATAAATTTTATATAAATGAAAAAACAAAAATGAACACTAATTAATATTGTATGAAAATGTTATCTGTTTTGGAAGTCCAAGCCGCGGCAGCTATTTGGTTGGATCTGGAAACATCAGCGTAGTCGGTTGGATAGGTTGAAAAGAAATTCGAATACACTGACAAATAAAAATAACTGTTGACTTGACACACAATAGAAATTTAATCCACTGATAATATTGAACTGATAACAAACACTGAAAGGAACTGAATGTATTGATTGCAAGTAACTGAATGAATGAATTAAACCAAAATGAATGAAAACCACGGAATAAATCAACTCGAACACTGTAAGGAACTGAAAGTAACTGAACGAATGAAAGGCGCGGAATGAATTGATTTGAATGCTAAAACTATTGCCTGCATCGGCCTTTTTATGAGTCAGAATTGCCCGATTGCCTAAATTTGAAACGTATTGTCCGAGTAGAAAAACAAACCTTTTACAGGTCCGACAACCTACACAGGTGCGGCGCAAACATTTTCCCCCGACTAAAAGGTTAGCCTTTTATACTTCTGAAAATACTCGAAATTGGTACATAGTGAACCTCATGATTAGGAAGGATAGAATTGCCAAAATAAATTCAAACTTTCATTCAGAGTAGATCGGTTACGGAAGCCTGACCTCGCGCCAGGGTCCCGCTCTCACGACCTACCACATTCACACAATCTAGATTGCGGAAGTTTTATTTTCGCGCCAGGGTCTAGATTTTTTGGACATTTACAAGAATCTTCCAGAGACTATGAGGGGTGTTCTCATCGCCCTGGAGATTGAAAATTTGGCAAAACTATATATAGAAGCAAATATATCATGAGATAGAAAAGTTTTTTTTTTTTTGAAATGAATAATTCAGATATAAACTATTGAATAGGTAGGGGGCATAGTTTGACAACAGGCCGCTTGATTAGGGTATTTCCCGTTTTTACCAATGCTACTCGAACCACTCCATCGGAGCCCGGAAAAACCTCTTCAACTCTTCCCAACCCCCAATGGAGCGGACGCGCATTCTCTTGTTTTACAACTACCAAATCACCCTTTTTAATAGGATTAGTGACTGTATTCCATTTCTGTCGGACCTGTAGCTCGGTTAGATATTCCACATTCCATCGCTTCCAGTAAGAAGCGACAATATGATCTAGCAATTGTTTTCTTTTAGTCAAATTCAAGTTTTCATAGTCAACGGGCAAATCCGACAGAGGCTCTTGCATTAAAAGTGCGCAGGCGTAAGAGGCTGAGGGTCCGATGGATCATTGCTCAGCCAACATAACGGTCTTGAATTCAGTAAGGCTTCGATTTGATTGAGGACTGTATTAAACTCTTCGTAGGATAAAATTTGCAACCCTATAACTTTAAACAAATGGGTCTTCACTGATTTAATATTCGCCTCCCATATACCTCCAAAATGTGGGGCAAACGGTGGATTAAATTTCCATTCAATGTCATGTAAAACCAATAATTCATTGAAACGCTTTTTATACTCTTCGGAATTTAGGAGAAGGAATAAGGAATCAAGAGTATTTTTGGCTCCTATAAAATTGGTTCCACAATCGGAGTAAATACATTTAATAGGACCACGCCGGGCTAGGAATCGTTTCAAGCAATCTAAAAATGTATCGCTTGTTAAATCTGAAGCTAATTCGAGATGTATCGCCTTAGTGGCTAAACAGATGAACAAGCATATATAAGCCTTGTAGGTTCGAGCGCCTCTGTGACGACTCATGGAGATATTGAAGGGGCCTGCATAATCAACGCCGACGTTTAGGAAAGCTCTACTGGCTGTTATGCGCGGTACTGGTAAGTCGCCCATGAATGGAAAAATGGGTTTCGGATTCTGTCGAAAACAAGTTATACACTTGTGAAGACGATTACGAATTATTGCACGAGCCGACAAGATCCAATATTTTTGCCTCAATAAAGATAATACTAAGTTTGATCCAGTATGTAAATTATTAATATGGTAGTAATCTATGAGACAATTTACTACTTGGTCTTTTTTTGGCAAAAGAAGTGGATTGTTATTAGTTGTTAATCCTAATCTACCTTTAACGCGTAAACAATTATTAGAATCCAAAACCAAATTTAGTCGGCAAAACTTCTTCGAACAAGACTTTCCGTTCGTTAATAGTTTGAATTCTTCGGGAAAATGATGTTCTTGGACTAAACGAATAATAATTACCTCGGCTTGTTTCAAATCTGAAGTCAAAAGTCGGTTTCGATTTGTTATAATTTTACAAAACTTCAATATATAAGCGAAAATTCTTACAAGTTTGCACCAATTAGAAAATTTTTGCGTTAATTCATATAAAGGATTGATCGGTGGTATGACACTCTTTACTATTAGAGCGTTAGCTTTTCTTTCTTGATCAATATCTCCGGAAGGTTCAACCGTTTTTGCAGGCCAAGTTGATATAGGACCATTCAACCAATCCGGCCCAAACAACCAATTCTTATGTTGGATAAAATCCTTAGGTCGAAGACCTCGAGAAACACAATCGGCTGCATTTTGATTAGAAGGAATGTGAAGCCATTGTGCATTAGGAATGAGATCCCGTATTTTTGTTACCCTATTGGCTACAAATGTTTTCCAACGAGTAGCCGGTCCTGCTAACCAGTGAAGGACAATCATAGAATCGGAAAAACAGTAAATAGAATCAAAATCTATACTATGTTGGTTATTCGTTAATATAAAATTCAGAAGTTTTGACAGTAAATGACAGGCACAAAGTTCAAGCCTGGCTAATGTTTGGTTTTTAATCGGTGTTACACGCGATTTTGAAATCAACAAGAAATTCGGATTGCCAAGAGATTTAATATAAACTACCGCTCCATACGCTTGCTCTGAACTATCCGCGAAACCAAATAATGAACATTTGTTTTGTTTTGATGTTTCGAGATAACGCGGAATCTGATAGTTATTAAGATGCTCTAATTCGGAATATACGGCTAACCATGATGTAATAATAAATGATGGTAATTCCTCATCCCAATCGATTTTTAATGTCCAAATTTTTTTCAATAATATTTTTATCTTAACAACTATCGGAGTTAGGAAACCCAGAGGATCCCAGATTCGCGCTATTACTGAAAGAAGTTGTCTCTTTGTCCATTTTCTCCACGTAAGCTTTATTTCGAATGAAAAATTATCTGATAAGGGATCCCATTTTAATCCCAATACCTTTGTAGAAGATTCCATTTGAAAATCCGATTTAGAGAAATGTTTATTTTGTACATCAGAATCAGAAAAAAGTTTACGCAGATTAGAATTATTAGATTCCCACTTTTTTAATTCAAAACCACCAGACGATAATACAGTCTGCAAACCCTCGCAAATGGTTTTAGCGCTATCCAAGGAGTCGATACTTGTAACCACATCATCAATATAGACATCGTTCTCAAGAATTCTAGAAATAGATTGAGAATATTTGGAACATTCGTCTCGGGATAGTTGTTTGATGGTTCTGATAGCTTGAAAGGGAGATGATGATAGACCAAAAGTTACGGTATTTAATTCATAGATGCCAATGGGTGCATCGGGAAACGGTCTCCATAAGATTTTTTGATATTTTCTATCTTGTTTACGAACCCAAATATTACGATACATTTGTTTGATATCAGCTGTTAATGCTATAGGCCCGAAACGAAAATTTAGAAGGATTGAACAAATGTCGGTTTGTAATTTAGGACCAACATGCAAAATTTCGTTCAAGGAAGTGAATTCTGAATTTTTCGCAGATGCATCAAACACAACGCGTAAAGGCGTGGAGGAACTTTCTTTTTCGACTGCGAAATGTGGAATATAATATCCATTTTTTATTTTAATAAAATCATCGACTTCATGATCTACCGGACAATAATCGACAAAGGATAATTGGTTTTGAGTCAGGTAATCTTCTATAACGGCGGCATATTTTTTATGAAATTCGGGATTTTCAAAAATTTATTTTCAAGCATGTGGTATCGCTTTAAGGCTAAATGAAATGATTTGTATAAATTTCTGCCTTCACTTTTAAAAGGCAGCGCTACTACATATCGTCCATCTGGAGATCGCGTAGTAGTTGTAGTAAAATGGTTTTCGCATAAATCATCGTTAGAAGAGAGGATTATTTCGGGAATGTCTTCTAATTGTAAGAATTTATTCATTTGTAAATGAAAATCTGAATCTGAAACATTACATAAATTAGTAGAAGTGCCGGTATTTTCAAATAAATCAGGAATGGAACCTAATATTAGATAACCCAACCGGGTTTCTAGGGCCACAGGTAATCCTTTATCATTTTTAACCTGATTAGTGCCAAGAATTTCGCCGAAAACATCGCAACCCAAAATTCCGTCGACCTCCTGGGGTGTATGAAAGTTAGGATCCGCTAAAGGATAATTCAGAAATGTTTTGATGGATGAAATCGGAATGGTAATTTGTGGTTGCTTTCCCACTATCTCGTGTACTACGTATGCACAGACCGATAACTGATAAGAATCAATTAAAGATTTCAAAGTGAAATTAACTAATCCAATAACTTTATGTGACGAATTGCCTAACCCGATCACTTGGGTTGATATTGGAAGAATTTGTAAATCAGCCTTTTTGCACCAAGTTAATGTCACAAAATTTCTATCGCTTCCCGAATCAATAATTGTACGTAATAAAATGTTTTCTTTTCTAGTAGTAACTTTTACTACTGCTGTCGGCAATATGGTAATATGATGTGCGATTTTGTTTTGATTAAATGCGCATAAAACCGTACTATTTGATTTGGAATTAGAAAGATTATTTTGATCCGTACTCGCAAAATTGCTACCAGTATGCAATAGCGAGTGATGTCGTTCGTTACATAATAAACAGGTTTTATTCGATCGACACGTAGTCGTTATCTTATGACCCAAACAATTGTCGCATAAGTTTAATTTTTGAATAAGGGATCGCCTATCAGGTATACTCAATGAAAGAAATTTCGAACAAGTAAACACTCTGTGTTGTTCCCGACACACAAAGCATTTGTTATCATATTTATTTTTTAACAAAAATGACCGGCTAATTTTAGTGTTTTTGTAATTGGGTTTGTCATTAGTGAAATTGTTGGTCATACCATATACTTGATTTTTTGCCTGTTGTGACTTTTGAAGAAAATGCAGGAGGTCTTGGTATTTGGGAAACTCACCTTGATAAAAATGCTCGAATTTTTCTTGTAACAACGGATCGAGTTTCGAGAATGCCAGTGACGTAATAAGGAAATCATAGGCGTCGGGAATATTCAATTGGGAGAGCGCTTGCACCGCGGTATCGAATTTTTCAAGGAATGAATTTATTTGTCCAGATGAAATGGTTTTGAATGACAATAGTTGTTTGAAATAATTGGTGGCTAAGTACCGTTTATTTTCGTATTTTTTTATGAGCGCTTCCCAAAGAATTTGATAATTATTTGCGGTCGGTAGTATAGAATGAAATATTTTTAAAACCGGACCCTGTAACGCTCCTTTTAAAAAATGAAATTTTGAAACATTATCTAACTCGGTATTTTCATGAATTAGTGAATTGAATGTTTCATAAAATAATGGCCATTGTTGAATATCTCCTGAGAATTTAGGTACTTCAATGGACGGTAAATGTTGTTTGGGTACTATGTCTTTAATTGAAGAACTATGCGCATTTTTATTATCTAGTAATTTCTCAGCGTGTTTTATTTTGGCATACATCGTTTCAAGGGCCTTTATTGCGGAATATTCCGGAATGAAACTAGGATTATCTAAATATTTTAATTTGTTTATTTCATCGCACAATTGAATAAATTGTTCACGAGCATTTTCAGTAATATATAAATTTTCAAGAAATTGTGTCTTATTTGAAGATACATCAATCTGTTGCGATAGATCGTACGTTTCTTGCACAATTGAAAAGTACATCTCTCTCTTGGCGGTTAGACGTGCAATTTCTGCACCAATATCGATTTTAGGCGCCATTATATATTTTTGTTTTCTGTATACACCCAATTAATCCTAATAATAATTAGGATCCGGCTCGAAGGACCAAATGTTGATGTTGGGGGGTTTCTCAACCCCTTTCGAAGTATTTTATACTTCGAGGAAAAATAAAAAAATTAAATGTATTCAGAAAACAAAAACCAATGGTAAACAAATATAAATTAAAAATAAAATTCTTCTTACTCCGTAATCAATAATAAACTAAAATATATTCTATATAAATTTTATATAAATGAAAAACAAAAATGAACACTAATTAATATTGTATGAAAATGTTATCTGTTTTGGAAGTCCAAGCCGCGGCAGCTATTTGGTTGGATCTGGAAACATCAGCGTAGTCGGTTGGATAGGTTGAAAAGAAATTCGAATACACTGACAAATAAAAATAACTGTTGACTTGACACACAATAGAAATTTAATCCACTGATAATATTGAACTGATAACAAACACTGAAAGGAACTGAATGTATTGATTGCAAGTAACTGAATGAATGAATTAAACCAAAATGAATGAAAACCACGGAATAAATCAACTCGAACACTGTAAGGAACTGAAAGTAACTGAACGAATGAAAGGCGCGGAATGAATTGATTTGAATGCCAAAAACTATTGCCTGCATCGGCCTTTTTATGAGTCAGAATTGCCCGATTGCCTAAATTTGAAACGTATTGTCCGAGTAGAAAAACAAACCTTTTACAGGTCCGACAACCTACACAGGTGCGGCGCAAACATATAATATAAACAAGAAGATAGTAGCAGCACCCAGCGGCGTGTCTACTAGGTATAACTTTCAATAAATTGATTTATATATTAATTCAATGGTTGAAATTATGTAACCGCATACTAGCAGTAACATTTAGGTTTTTGTTTTGAAACCAAAAAAATGAATGACAAAACAATACTCTAACCAATTTAAAATATGCCATATATATTTTGTAAATATTAGTGAGTGATGACCTCAGTTTTGAAAGAAATATCACCAATACAAAAAATGAAGTGCAAACCAGTTACTGTTTGAACCAATAGAACTTTAAAATAATTTCACAATTACGGATTTCCACGCAAATTAAATACTATTAAAATATCTCCAAACAATCATATGGACTTATAGAGCAAATTGATTACAAAGTTATGCAATTTAGAAAATATGAACTTGCAATGAATTTATTTACATGTCAATGTGCTGGTTGAACATACCATACTAGTGATATAATTGAGGTTTTCAATTTCGAAACAAAGAAAATGTGGGATAAAACTGTTCTACTATTATAAAATATTTGTATAAATATGATTTTAACATAATTTTATGAACAACGATTTCCTCGCAAAAATATAAATATATCCAAATTAGAAAAAATAAGCTTACAATGAATTGAATTACACATATTAATATAATCATTAAAGTTATCTGTCTTTGTTCAGTACTTCCAGCTTATTTATTATTGAAGTATTGTTTTTTTTTTCAAAAATGTGCCACCAGGTCCATTTTACCTCATAGGCGGGGTAAAATAAAACAGTCTGGTGGCAAACAGATCCAATAACTTTTTTTTAATTTTAAACATATTTTACGAAACAATAGCTACAATATACAACCAATGCAATATATACATACCATGGGCATCTTTTTCACAGAGATAACACCGTATATAACCTTGATCTGGTATTTCGTCAAAAATATTCATTACCAGTGTTGGAATAACTATTATTTCAATTTATTTTTTGTAAAATGACTTTTAATACTTAATTTACACTTTTATTTTTTATCCTTATTGTTTACCCTTTTGCCAGGGTAAAAGTTCATTTAGTCCTTTTTGCCCCGCCCACATTAATTGTCATTTTCGATTTTTGGCTCATTACTGAATTTAATTAATCTAAATTATAAATAACAATATATTTTATGAAACAATTACTTGTCGTATACCTTAACTTACATTATGGTCTTGTAAACCAAACAGTGCTAACAACAAAAAATATTAACGACGAAAGATGATATATTCAT
Organism: Ctenocephalides felis; assembly: GCF_003426905.1. Taxonomy (NCBI): domain Eukaryota; kingdom Metazoa; phylum Arthropoda; class Insecta; order Siphonaptera; family Pulicidae; genus Ctenocephalides; species Ctenocephalides felis. Next base: position 9,347,842 of record NW_020539726.1, on the reverse strand, counting down.
TATAAATTTTCAAACATTTCCAGTCATTTTCCGATAGCAACGTCGTGCAAAACAAGGTGATAGCTGGTTTTAATTTTTCTCCGTCTACTTTCAAATATTGTAGGTAAAAAATTCTTAAGTTTACTTGTTTTTATAACATCGTTCGTAGACCCTTTAACGCGCGGACCTTTAATCCCGCGTAAAACTCGAACCCATTCGATAACTAATATATCATAATAGATAGTCCATCATCACTATTCGTCTTGTCGAAGCGATATCGCTGCAGTTAAAAAACTACATTGCACTAGTCGACGTCTTATGTCATCTCTCGGCATATAATGCTCGTAATATATACGTTATGGTTATAAATCATGATATCACCTATCAGGGAGAAAGCAGGCTCCTCAGTTCGTGTCTAATCTGCTCATCTCAATGCCAGGAGGAAACTGTGAGCCAATGCCACTGGCGGCTCAGTACAATAGTGTTCCGGTGAGTAGTAGCCGGTTAGTAACAGACTGACATCTGTTATCAGTGCGTTCCACAAGGCCCGGGAGCGTTGCCACTGAGCCATGTCGACGTTCTGTATACCATGACATTAGTTACCAAATTTGGCTGCAGCTTATGGGACGAAAGTCTCACATGATATCTCATACAATGAAAATCCATCTTATAGACTAGGAAGTATCGATTATCTTACATTCGTGTATAAGGAGTTGGTATCTCGAGAGGACCATCCTAAATACATTAACGCTTTTTAAACATGTTGACAAATTTGTCAATTTTGAACTTTCCAATTTAGAAAAGTTTAGGTTGTTGCAAAAAATCTGGTTTGCTAAAATAATGTATTCTCGAAATACTTCGTTTTGTTTCAAGCCATTCTGAATAGATTAAGATCAAATTTGGACTAGTGGGTCCATTGCGTACCTTAAGGCAAATTGCTGATACTTTCCGTAACAAAAATTAAAATTAAACTAGTGGGGCGCATGGCATCGTGCGTTAAGGCGAATTTATATTTATTGTTAAAATCTCTATAAAATATCTGATAATTTGATATGCATATGTCTAATGATCATTTTTGACCGCCAAATGGCTTTTTTCACATTTTTACTACTTTTATGTAGATCTTCGAAACCGCTAAACCCGCCTGATGAAAATTTGATCAGTTCTTCATCTTGTTAATACAAGTAAAATGTTTTTTAAACTATTAAAATTGAACGCTCCGTTCTCTTAAAAACTGAGTTACCGTTTTTCGCACTTTTCGTCTCGTATCTTCGAAACGGCTAGACAGCACGTCTCCTTATCAACAGCAATCGAATGTTTTTTTAAATAATTGAAATTGGTTATACCGTGTTCCCGAAATCGTCGACGAAAATTTGTATCCGCACACACACACATACATCCATTTTTATATTACATCCATTGTATTCCAAAATGTTAAGAAAGCTCTGAAACGTGACGAAATATAAACATTTTCATTTTCGATTTTTTTGCGATTACTATAACCTACCCTACTGGAAGTTAATAATATACTGACGCTTGAAAATAATTTTATGATACATTAAAACAAGTTATTCTTAAAATATATGTAGTAACACCTTATTGAGATAATATTAAATTGAGAAATATTCTATTTCATAATTTATAAAATTGTACCATAAGTAAAATATATTGCTGTTGTGTGTTCTGTTAAAACCACATACACGCGGCCGCCCATTATATTCAGCATTTAAGTACTTTTGTGTATACATTAATGTACTAGCATAATTTAGAAAAAAATAAAAATAAAAATGCATACGCCATGATGGAGTAGAATTAGAATTGCATTCTCATATTGATTCCGAACATATGCAGATTATAGTCTTGGAGCGTTTCCACTTGTGGCAGCGGTTGCTTCATTAATATTTCAACGCAAACGCAAAAACATCGTTAGTTTAATCTGGTTCATACCGCCGCGGGCTTTTGCAAAAAGTGTCATGGGATAAAATGCTCTATTTTCAAGTTTCGCGGGCTAGAACGTTCATTTCGGAGAATTAAATTCATTCAGCAACATTGTTAATTAATATTAAATAGAAAAACATAGCGTGCATTGTGGTGGTGCAGTTTTTTTTTTTTTGATTAACTTGAAGTGATAATGGAAATTATTGCTTCTACCAGATATTATTATGTTATTAAGAATAACGCATTTAAACATAAAATACACTTGCACATGAAGATATATGTAATTATATACACAGTACATGGTTCAAAATTAGCCTACAGAAATAGCAATTTTGGAAAAAAAATGTATAAATTGAATATTAAGATCTGAAGATATAATAATTTGTAAAGGAAAACTAGACCAATCTGCGGCAAAAATGAGTGTTTGGATCTTGCTTCGTAATTAAAAGTTAAGAATTAATGAAAATCGCGGTAATAATATATTAAAACCTTGAATCTTGAAATGTGCCATGAATACCTATATATGTGGCATGCGTTGCAGTGAGTAACCCATGAATGTTATCAGATTCTGCTTTGTAATTAAAAATTGAAAATTGATGCAAAACGCGGTAATAATATATGAAAACCTTGAATCTTGAAATTCAATTGAATAGAATCACTTTCGACTAAACTGGTAATGACTATTAATAAACCTGAAAATTTTTATATGTGGCATGCGTCGCAGCGAATAAAGCATCCGAATAATTTGTGTTAGCTGCCTCTTTCACATATTATATAGCACATAGTTCCATATTAAATCTATTACACTGAAAATTTTTGATTATTCAGATTTTGATAAATCTTTCTGATGTTTGTTGAGAGAATTTTTTAGGTTTGTTGTGATTATAGAAATATAGTTGCATTGTAGAAATGGAAAAAAATACAAAAAAACCGCTTATCATTGTTTGACATTGGAAATATTTGAGACATTGTTTGGCATTGAAAACAAATGAAAACTGTCATCTGCCAAAAATTTCAATTCACTTATGAGCTAAAACAATATTAGAATATAATATATTTATGATTATGAATAAGAAAATAATGTAGCGAAAACTATGATACCAAGTGAAAAGCTTTGTACAAAATTTGTTAAATTAAATCATATTTCACAAAATTCTAATGATATTATATATCAAATATATACATAATCGACAACTGTTGGTCGACTGATGTAGGTTGTCTTATGAAAAAAGGCCTCTAAAGTGATGATTGCTGAACCAAAAATAAATTTAAATGAATTTAGCTTGATTTAATCACAAAATAAATAGAATCATAAAATTCTTCCTAATAGTTAATAAGTTAGTTTCAGATAGTCACTGATAGATAATTGTGGTTGAAATTTAAATAGCTAATAAATTAAAATTATGACATAATAATGTAATAATTGAAAAGATCCAAAGTCAGCAGAAACAAATAGCAGAAATAATTGCTAATGATAAACTGCTATCGACTTGTGCTTTAATTAAAAATTAATTCTCATAAAAACCGCAAACTTTCTTCAAACGGTACCTTATTGTCTTGGTAAAATTAATACAATTTGAAGAGCATCATATATAACGGTGGCAATATCAATTTTCAAATGATAATATATTTTCATGTGGTATAATAGTCCTTTTTAAGAATAAGTTTTAATTTAAATCATACTTTGGAATTTTTTTCACAACTACAACTATAGAGATTCTCTCTAGAAAAAACACTCCGAAGTTAGAAGTATTATCACACCAGCTCTACGGGACAAAACCCTATGATTGCTGTTCCAAAAAACATATGAATACATATAATTTGTCTTGATCTCAAAATAGATGATATAATGAAATGCTTCCAGATAGTCACAGATAGTGTATATATCGTGTATAAAAAATTATCTAATACCATCAGCTGAATAAAAATAGCTACAAATGTAAATAACAATGAGTCAGCAGAAACGAACAACAAAAATAATTAGTAATGATAACCACCATTATTGAATTATGCTCCAATTAAAAGTTTATTTTTATAATTTAATACAAAATTGAATAATTTTGTTATTTCTTGATAAGATATCTCATTGTGCGAGCAGTAAAAATATAAATCTTCAAATGATGTAGATAAAAATATATTTTTCTGTTGTATAATAGCCCTTTACAAAAGTAAGTTTGCAAGCATTTTTTGAATTTTTTTAAATATAAACATGTATCAATTAAAGATAGAACTATTGATTTGACAAACAAAATTTATTGATAAATAAAAAATGATGACTAATTTAGGTAAAAATGAAGATGATCCAATGTCAGCAAAAGCAAATAGCAAAAATAATTATGAATAATAATCATTATTGAAACATGTTTTAAACAAAAGCCGATTATTACAAAAAAGTCATAAAACTCGAATGACATGTTATCAAGCAGTGATAAAATTGATATTCAAATAATGTAGCTGAAAATATGTTTTAAATCATATTTTGATTTTTCTTCAATGAAAACATATCAAATATAGATAGAACAAAATTGATTTGATAAATAAAAATAATGACAAATTATAGTAATAATGAAAATCATCCAATATCCACAGAAACAAACAGCAAAATTATATAGTATTACTAAATTATGCTTCAATTACAAAATAACTTACATAAAAACCGCAATGATTATATACTTTATTCATAAAGTACCTCTAAAAGTTGTGATGGTATATTTCATAGAATTTGAACAACATAATATCAAAAAGTGGTGATATCAATTTTTTACGTGATATAGATAAATAGTTTGTGAAATAGTCCTTTTTGGAATTAAATCTGATAAAAACATGTATCAATGTATAGCCTTCTAAAAGAGAGCTTTGTAGTTGAAAGGTATAATCGCAATAGAGCAATCAAGTTTCATTCCTATTTCAAAAACAAATATGAAAATTTATAATTTTGAGTGTTATGACAGAAAGTCAACTTCAAATATTTATTGTATATTTCGTAAATATAAGTTTCATAACTTTAAAATTACATTTCACGTAGCTCGCATCAATTCGATTTCAACATAGATATATAGAAATTATTTATTGAATACTAGATTATTTGCTAAGGGTAAGATAGTATACTCAGGAAAAATGTAGCAAAATGCATTTATCTTTTATACAATTCCCGAGAATTATGAGTAGGATCATGATGTTATCGGGATAATCCTCGTTTATTTCTTTATTTCCACCTAGACGATTTATTTAAAAAGAGCACAATAAATGTTATTTGCTCTATAACCTTATATTTATTTAGAGACAGTATTGAGAAGAATTGAATAGAGAGAAATTTCTATGAAAGCGACACTATATAAAAGAGTTAAGATCGATTGATGAATTTATGAACATCGCGAAAATACAAAGTATGAAATACATGCATTACCAGATTTTATTTTATGATCTGCTTCAACATGTTGTTTTGGTAATATACGCTAATTTTGTTTTAACTTTAAATATTTTAGTGCAGTAAACGGAGCGTTGTAGGTCTGAATTTTTTACTGTGCTCCGAATTTCATGAAATTTTAGAATTAGGTTAAAATATTGCTGTCTATTAAATTGAAAATAATTTATATGAATTTTAGTAATGAAGCATGTAATTATCCTATCGAAGTTTTCTTCGAATTTATTTTAACTTGGATTTTCCAAAACGTTGTATTTATTTATAATATGTATAATAATATAAAATAAATTAGCCAGCACAACTCAAGTAATTTTTGATATTTATAAAAGTTAAGCTATAAGGGAAAAACAAAAGTACTCATGTTATTCAGTTATCAATGAAATTTTATTAAAAATATATGTACATATGTTTTGTGATAATATTTTGACCACCCAATTTTTTATTATCGTGTCAACGAAAAGGGTAAATAAATTTTCTTTCATGATCAAATGAAATTGAAAATAAATTCATCAAACTTTTATTTATCGTAATTTATTAAACGTATTAGCAATGGATTAAGAAATCAATATGAAAATATTCAATTATAGATTTAGATGATTTCTATAATATAGTCATTTCAGTATCTCTAATAAATAATTAACGCTCTTAAAACTAGCAGAGCATAATAATGATGATTGTGTGAACTTTTAAAACAGTAAGTATTTAAAATGAGTTTTGGTAAACAATTAATTGCAGTTTTTTCTAAATTCATGTGATATCCGTAATGTTTTATTTATTTTTCAATAAACTGTTTTTGTATTCAAATATCTATATCCAGCAACTATAGCGAAAGCAAAACCGAATTTAAATTAGATTTACTTCTCAACGTTACTAACTCAATCGAGTTGAAACCGCTAGGAAAACTATGTAATGAGCTAATGAAACTTAGTTTTGACCACTTAAAAGGATTCAAGCCATTATAATAAAAGTTTAATCGTCTACGTGATTATGTCAGGAATCCGCAACTTAGTCTTAGTCCCTCCAACGTGTTCTGTGTCGACGTTTATTACATCATGTTCACAACTGATATAACTTTTAGTTGCTAAGTAAATCGAATTCTAATTGAGTAACTCCCGATCTAATTACGGATTTTTAATAACATTGAATGTGCACATTTACCGGCTCATTTGGCGAATGTGAGTTCAACTCGCGCGCGTGCGCACGTGCGGGTGAAATACTAATTCATATTTATATTTATATTTATATTTATATTTATATTTATATTTATATTTATATTTATATTTATATTTATATTTATATTTATATTTAGATTTATATTTATATTTATATTTATTTTATATTTATATTTATATTTATATTTTATTTTATATTTATTTTATATTTATTTCTTTATATTTATCTTTATATTTATATTTATATTTATATTTATTTATATTTATATTTCTATTTTATATTTATATTTCTATTATATTTCTATATTAATCTTTATCTTTATATTTCTTATTTCTCTTTATCTTTCTCTTTCTCTTTCTATTTATTTTATCTTTTCTTTTCTTTTCTCTTTATATTTATCTTTCTTTCTCTTTCTATTTATCTTTCTTTATATTAATTATTTTAGTCATATGCATATTAATACCCTTATTTATTACTATTGATCAATTAACAATTTATTTATTAACTATTAACTATAAACTATTAACTATTTAATTAATAACTATTAACTATTTAACCATTAACTATTACCTATTTAACTATTCTTAATTCACTATTTACTAATAATGATTCCCTATTTGCTAAGATCTATTCACTATTTACTATTAACTATTCAGTTATCACTATTCACGATTCACTACTTTACTATTCAACTACTATTTTATATCTTGATCAAAATGAACAAATCTTCAACAGAATGTTATTAATCATTTATCACCATAACACCATTTTGGTACAAAATTTGTAACATGCTTGACGTATTTCGCGCATAGTCTTTATTGCGCATGCGTCAAATACGCGAGATGTTTATAAGACCGATCCAAGTACGCACGTGCACCATTGTTTTAATTTGATTGTTTGAGAACACGCCACATTCACCTAGCGTTTTGGGGAATGTGCACATTTACCGGTCAATGTGCACATTCACCGAGAGTGCACATTTACCGTAACATATATATATATATATATATATATATATATATATATATATACGAGTATATATATATATAGTCAACTGCAATAATTATATCGTTTGTTATACTGGAGATATTCTAACAATATGTTCTTAAGAGCACGAACAAACATATCTATAATTCAAAAAATCCCAATCAATATAATACAATGTTTCCGGGACACAAAAATAATTTTAATTATACTTTTAACATAAATAATACCGAAATATTATAACAATCAATCACTGATCACTGATCGTAGAAAATTTGCTGAATCAATTATTATTTTCCCAAATTTTTTCTATAGTTCATTAGGATTATTATCCGACAGTTATCAAAATTTAATCAACAATTGTAAATCTGACATAATAATCAATATTTAATCGATTTTAAAACCGAAGATTAAAAAAAAAATACAATTTATTACTACTAGATTTTTTTTCAAAAACAAAAAAATGCTCAAACTAATTTGACTTAAATCAAATATCATATAGTAACTTATATATTTTGTTAATAGAAAATTTAAAATTGGAAAATTAAAACAGGCGTGCATGTTTTATTAACTTCCCGAAAGAGAAGTTTATGCTTTCATCAAAAAATCCTATTCCCTAATTTTATGTTTTCTCGACGTTTCAAGCCATTCTGAGTCGAATGAGACTAAATTTGGAAAAATTATGTGTGTGTGTGTGTATGTGAACAGATTGTTTCTCAGAAACGGCTGGACCCATTTCAAACATTTAAAAGCCATTTGATGTATCTCCATGAGTACTATCGTTTGCCAGTTTTGCGTTACGATCGGCCGAACCGTTTCTTTGTAAATCGCAGAAAGTAAAAAAATTTTCGTCCACATTTTAGCCCGCAATTTTTAATCGATTTTGAAAATTCAAAAACTTAGTTTTTGGTAAAATTCGGCCGGGCCCTTTTCTGGAAATAAAGCGTTAAAAAATGTTTTCGACGATTTTTACAATTATTTTTCACGGTAGATACCATAGTATTATAGATCATACTAAAGTGTTACGGCCCTACGACAAGTCGTTTAATTTTAAAAATTCTCGAAGTTTGAACGTGAGTTTTGAGTCGATGGTTAAAAAACCAAAAAATTGAACTTTCGAGTGAAAAATTTTACAATCATGTACATTAAAATTGCTGCTATCAAACAACATGCGGCAAATGCTCATTTTTATATTCAAAGAAAGGTATATCTTTATTATCTTCATCAAATATGTTATAATCCTGAATCCTAAAAAAACTTTAATTATAATATAAAAATATGAAACATGTAACGAAATGTTCGAGGAATATTAAATGTTTTCAAATAGTTTATTATAAATGAATACTGCAACATTGTCTAATATTTATAAAAATTATATAAAATGAATTGCAAAGTTGAAAATATTTGTTTATAGTATATTAGATCTTAACGGAATTATTTTCTATGTGCAAAAAAAATATATTTAAAAAAAAAAAATGAAAAAAAAAAATTAAACAATTTTTTTTTCAAAAGCAATTATTTTGTTAAAACAAGCAGAAAGTTTTTTAAATAATTAAAATCGGATGCTTAGTTCTCTCAAAAACTGCCATTCTTTGCACATTTGGCTCTGTATCTTGGAAACCGCTGGACCTGCCTTTGCCAAGAACTAATCAGCACATCTCCTAAGGAATCTAATGTTTTTTGAACCATTCAAATCGGTTGATCTCTGCGCCCGAAAATATGCGATAACAATTCGCTAAAATACTCATAATCAGATATATACAATAAAATATATGCAATTATTCCATCAATACATTGTTGGTACGTATACAAAGATAAAGATTCCTCTTTCGTTAAAATCGTGGAATACCAATATAATCCTATATTGAAATGTATGAAAACACTTATGTACTTATTGGAATATAGACAATTATCATCTATACTGTATTGATATGTATACAAAGATTTAAAGCGAAGATTGATATATTAGAAACTGCAATAAAAATACTAATTATAATGAATGGATCAAGGATAGGTAGTAATAGTATTATTAAATTTACGAAAAATACAACCGCATAGCTTTGTAATCAGAACTTTTCTAACATGAACAACTGTACGTGTTATGTTTTGTCTTTGAAGTGGAATTGTACACAGAAAACAATATTTTTGCGGTTGGCACAAAGAATAGTTTAATTACAAAATAGAAAGCGTCGGCAAAAAGAATTTTTAATATAGAATCCGCGTCACTCATGTTTTACGTGTCTTTGCAAAAGATGTTCTCGTTCAAGATGCAGCCGTATTCTTACCCACAATAGGAAGAAATCTTTACATTGTTAGTTCAACTTCCAGACTAATATCGTTTGGAAATAAACTTGAGCGCGCCGGCGAAAAACTTGTGAAATGTGAAACGAGTTATAGTTTAGTTCGTTTTCTACGGCAACATCTCTGCGACAAAACATGTTTATTTTCTCGTTGCATTGCGTATGCTTTTATGTAAAACGAAACACTCGGCGAACCTTTTTGCAAAAATGTTAGAGAAAAGTCAGAAAAGGTGTTACTATTTCAAAGTATTCAGGACATGCAAAAATCATTAATCTAATTATAAGAGAATTGCTCTAAAAACATTATCCAAAAATTAAAATTTTTTGGTGTCTGTTTTAATGACATAAGAAAGTAGTTGATATTTAATAATAAAAAAAAATACTTAGAAAGGTTAGCCAGTAAAATAATGAATCATGAAGTGAGGGTAAAATGCCTTAGCCTGATCTTGGGCCAAAGACTCAGCTTCACCAAACACACGAACAAAAACTGAACAGCAAAATTGACAATTTACTCTTGAATAGGTGACGATACACTTGGCGAACCTCCTAGGAAAAGGTTAGGTTAAAGTCAGAAAAAGTGTTACAATTTCTATGTATTCCAGACATGTATTAATTATCAATCTATATAAAAATATTGCGTTCAAAACTAGGACCAAAAATTAAAATTAGATTTTTTTAAATTTAATTTAAAAAATTTTAAATTTCATTTAAGTCAAATCTGTCTTAATGAAAGTCGATCAGTAATTGATACATAATAGTTGCAAAATTTATTTAAAAATGTTACCAATATAATATTAAAACCATGAAGATGAATAAAATACCTTGGGTTTGCCAAACATACGAACTAAAATTGAACAGCTAAATTGACAAATTGCTGAAACAAACGCAATATCGAAATTTCGGTATTTTTGCTTTTAAAACTGGTAATACCGGTAAAATGCTTTTATTGAGATATTATCCTAAAAATGTGAACAAAACTGAAAGTTACTTCTGCAAATGTAGAAAATGAACTCAATCATGATATAATATAAAAACTAGAAATAAAAATCTAGAAATAAATGATAAAACTTGTACAAATAAAAACATATGCAATGAATTTTACGTAAAATATAATTCTATATTTGCTAAGTTTTTCATTTTTTTTAATAATAAATATTGTGACAATTGGGGGTTGAAGCCCCCTTCTCGAGAATTGCAATGGCTGCCAAATACTATATTCTAGCCTTGCAACCCCATTACGAAGGGTTACCTCAACACTCCAATTGCCCGCTAAAGTACCTGTAATTACCTGTGGGGGTTAGTAGCTACTATACGAATGAAACCAAGATTACTTTAATAACTGAATCTTTTAAGTGATTAATAATACATCCTGAATGTATTTGTGGAACTTGACTGTACTTGCATACAGTCAATGTTCTCCTAACTAATACTTCTTATTCTTATATCTTATGCTTATATGAATGTATGAGCATATGGGGGAGAGAATAGCTACCGCTTATAATTTACATAATCTGACCTTTAAGCTGGACCTGTCTTGTTGCACAACACACACACAACTAACACTAACGTATCCCAAGGCGTTCGCCTATGGGATACGTCTTCGTTGGCTCTAACTTCTTAATAGCTAGGACCTCCAGAGCAACTCTCTAATGGACCCCAAGAACCAATAAATGGTTAAGGGTAGGGATGGTGTACTCTGGGGTGGACGATCATCAGGCGACAATAATTATCAAAAAGACGATAATATTGATTATCGTCACAATATTACCTTTGGCGCTGATTTTACTTTAAAAACCTATATAGTATCACATAAGAAAAAATTAAAGAATATAAAGCCTTATTCTTCAGATTTTTTTTAACTTTCCGTACGGTAAGTTATTGTAATGGGCCAAAAATCGGAATTGAAAATTTTTACATTTCTCGACGTTTTGAAGGTTTTTGAACATTTTGGCATACCTCAGAAAAAATGGATGTGTGTGTGTGTGTGTGGATACAAATTTCCAGTCACGTTTTCGGGCGCACGGATCAACCGATTTGAATGGTTCAAAAAGCATTCGATTCCTATCGATAGGGAAAAGAGCTGATTGGTTTTTGGCAAAGGCAGATCCATTCGGATCGGGGATACGGAGCAAAGAGTGCAGAAAATTGAAATCGACTTTTTGAGAGAACGGAGTATCCGATTTGAATGATCTAAAAAATATACAATTAGTAATGATTGGGAGAAGTGTTTATTAGTTTTTGGCAAAGGTAGGCCCAGCCATTTTGAAGACACAGAGCTAAATATGTAAAAAATGGCAGTTTTTGAGAGAACTAAGCGTCCGATTTGAATGATTCAAAGAACTTTCTGCTAGTCTTAACAAAATAATTGATTTTGGAAAAAAAAAATTTGCTTCATTTTTTTTTTAACTTTTTGTATATCGAAAATAATTCAGATTTTATTTTTAATTCTGAATATAGTTCTAATATACTTTAAACAAATAATTTCAACTTTGCAATTCAGTTTATATAATACTTATAAATATTAGACAATGTTACAATATTTATAATAATTTATTTGAAAACATTCAGTATTCCTCGAACATTTCGTTACGGTACGGGAAGTTCCAGCAATTTGCCTTAAGGCACATGTTTCACACCCCACTAGTTTACATATTTATATTGTGATGTCGTCTATAATATTTCAAATTATATAGTTTTTAACTGGGTTTAGCAAATAATTCAAGTCTGACTAATCACGAGTTGATAGAAGTAGATAATAGGAAGAGAAGAAGTCGGTGAAACATCCTGACAAAATCGCTTTGAAAAGATGTTAAAAAAAAAATGAAATTAAAAACAAATACCATGCACTGCCCGACTGCAAGGACATGGATATAGAGTAGTAGTACAAGCAAGAAGAAAACAGCCATAAAATTAAGATCGAATACGTGAATCTAATAGACGGCGACATTTTGGAAATTATGAGCTTACTTTAAAAAAAAACAGATATTTTAAATAAGTCGCTTTTCATGTCTTTAATAATTTAACAGATTATTAGAAATTATTAGAAATATTTTGGACCTATAACAAGTGAACTGAGTTTTAGAAAAAAAGTTCATTTTTATCATAAAATTTTTCTATCAAATTTTTATCAAGTTTTTATCATAAAATTTTTCTATGTTACTAACAAAATTTAGAATATTATTAGTAATTAGTAGGAGAGTGATGTATTAATCTAATAGGGGTCGGCGATATTTTGGTAACATAGCTAGTAAGATGAGTTTTAAAAAATATAACGTTTTTATCATATCATTTTGTTATGTTACTAAGAATCAAAAAGATTACTAAAAAGTAGGACAGTGATAATTTAAAGGATCACTAACCATTAATAAATATAAAATAACTAAAGTATAAAAATTATTGTAAAAGTGTATACTGATCAATAAAAAATAAATTATATTTGAAAATAGCATTTACAATTGCAAAACTATTAGAATAAGTGTCAGGAATACTTGAAACTCATGCATCATTATAGTAATAATACTTTCTGAATAAATAAAATATGATTATAAATAAATTGGTAATTAAATATATTGCAATATTTGATGGTAATATAGTCGAATTGTATAGTTTATTATTAATTATTATTATAATAGCTATGAGTTTGTTTTTAAATCTAGATTGCATGCATTTGCATAAATATGTAATTGTAGTGTTTGTTCGTTAGTTGAAATTGATTGGATGTGAGTTACAATTATAAAAAACCTATTGTCTGTAAAGTTATATAGTGTTATTTAATAGTTTTATATTTATATATATATATATATATATATATAAATATATACATATTCATATACACACTTATACACAATTTTTAATAAAATAGTAATATAATAATTGTAATAAAATAATAATATAATAATTGTAATAAAATAACTAGCTGTAAGTGGAATTCTGTCTTGAGGCAATTATGGCATCGTGCCTTGAGGCAAATTGCTGGAACTTCCCGCACCGTAACGAAATGTTCGAGGAATATTGAATGTTTTCAAATATATTATTATAAATATTGTAACATTGTCTAATATTTATAAGAATTATATAAACCGAATTGCAGAGTTGAAATTATTTCTAAAGTATATTAGAACTATAGTCAGAATTAAAAATAAAATCTGAAATATTTTCGATATACAAAATACTAAAAAAAAAAAAAAAAAAAAAAAAAAAAAAAAAAAAAAAAATTCCAAAATCAATTATTTGTTAAGACAAGCAGAAAGTTCTTTGAATCATTTAAATCGGACGCTTAGTTCTATCAAAAACTGCCATTTTTTACATAATTAGCTCCGTATCTTCGAAATGGCTGGGCCTGCCTTTGCCAAAAACTGATAAACACTTCTCCCAATCATTACTAATTGAATGTTTTTTAGATCATTCAAATCGGATACTCCGTTCGCTCAAAAATTCGATTTCTATTTTCTGCACTCTTTGCTCCGTATCTCCGAAACGGCTGGACTTGCCTTTGCCAAAAACTAATCAGCTCTTTTCCCAATCAATAGGAATCGAATGTTTTTTGAACCATTCAAATCGGTTGATCCGTGCGCCCTAAAACGTGACTGGAAATTTGTATCCACACATACATACACACACACACACACACACACACACACACACACACACACACACACATCCATTTTTTCTGAGGTATGCCAAAACGTTCAGAAACCTTCAAAACGTCGAGAAATGTAAAAATTTTCAATTCCGATTTTCGGCCCATTACAATAACTTACCCTACGGGAAGTTAATAAAACATTTAAAACAAAAAATATTATTAAAACAATTATACGTTTTGCAATAGTACATAAAAAATCCATAACAGTACATAATATAAAATGTCAGAAATGTAAATATTATAAAATGTAATGTGATACAAAATGTGTATATATAATTTGACTGGTAATATCAATGCAAATGCAACAGTAATGACATGATAAGAAATGCAAATAAATTATTCTGCGTGCGTATATATATATATATATATATATATATATATATATATATCTATATATTTATATATATATTACTAATTTGGTAATATTTAGCTAAAATAATATTTGAACATGTGAATTTAAATTTAAATGATTCACCTAAACCGCACAAATTCATTACATGTAAATGAGCAACTTTCCAACATAATTAATCGCTTTTAATTCGCAAACATGAATTGGTGGTTGTTCAAAACTAAATACTGCGGTCAATAAGCGGATTAAATGAGCTAATTAGTTTGTATATAGTTATGGTATTCTAACCAAATGCTTTGATTTGAACTTATAACTTTGCATTGATGAATTTATTTTGGTATCTATTTAAATCAGTGATTCCTAACCTTTTTTGGGTCCTGCCCCACCTTAAGGTTTTTAAAAACGTTGTGCCTCCATACCAAATTTTCTTCTTCCTGAAAAATGTGAATGACAACTTTGAAGATGAAATCACTATTAAATTGTTATTGAACATCATGAGTAAAATTTAGCGATATGCCAAAAAACGGAAATTTCAAACTAATTTTATTACTGTTTTTTTCGAAATTGATTTAATGCGATAATTGAGCTTTGTGCATGCAGCACAAAGATTTTATATTAGATTCTAACTTACGGAGCTTCAAACTTAAAAGTCTCTATGTTGTGTTATTTCAAGCTCATTTCTTTTTTATCAATAAATCATAGCAAATTTTTGTACATATGGCTACATTTGGGTATATGGTTTCAGTTTCTTCATGAACGAAAATCTCCATTTCTTAACGAGTCTTTTTAGCTAGTTGACATTTTCTTAACTCAGAACGAAATACAATATTTAGAAAATTGTAGTTATTGTTGGCCACTAAGTAAGTGCGCATTTTTTTGTTAGGAATTCAAAGATAATTAATGCGAAGAATTAAATAACTTTGTTCTGTAATGTTTTGACCATTTTGTTCGATGACCTTTTCTTATCTTCAAAGAAGCATCATTATTCCATGACTATAAAACTTCTAGTTTATATTAACAAAAATTGAATTAGGTACCATTTCAGACCATCACACATACACACACACACACATATATATATATATATATATATATATATATATATATATATATTTACTTCAAGGGTTTTAATCAGATGGCTCATGGTCAGGACTATTTGGCGGATGTGGAGAAATATTTCAACCAGGCCCCAATCATTTTTAAACATAGCCAAATTGTTTCTATTAGCCGAATCGATTATTGCTTTAATTAGCTTGTCCACAAATTTAACTGGACAATCAGAGTACCACTGAGTGAAACATCATCAGAATGATATTTTCCAAACCAATTTTAACATAGCTGTTTTTGAAGCTTTGACACCATAAACAGCACCTAACCTTTGGGAGCATCGTTTTTCCCTTTACAGAAATAAAAATGGAAAATATGACAAAAATGTTTGTTTTGATTTTCCAAACATAAACTACGCAATGAATCAAATAAGTATTTTCTACAAATTGACAGCTGAATCTCTCACATTATAGTGTTTTACATTCAGACTATCTCAGCAAACCCAAAAATTTATTAATTTATATTAAAAGAGTGAAAACCGCCCTCAGTTGCCAACCTTGTACTATTTCAGTATACATTAAAAACTAGTTTGTTTTAAATTAATTCCATCTTTAACCATAGTTACTGAAAGTGAGTAAAAAACTTACGTCATATTTTTTATGTACGTATTTTCCGTTTTGAAAGTCTTGTATAAAACTGTGTTCGCAATTAACTTTAGTAAAAAATATCACTTTTCTTGTGCATAATTCATGTCGAGTTTGTCACTGACCTTAGCACTCGTGCCAAATAGTCAGAAACTTCTTTTAACAAATTTCTTGCTAATTTTTGTAAATTCAAAGATGGAAGTTTAAAATAATTAGTAACGGGTTATTAGAACCCCTAGAATTTTTGCATTCCGCAACATTCTCTTTCATAATGTTTTTATATAAGCAGTTTATCGCATATATCATTTTCAGATTATAATGAGTAGTTGTAATTTTATCATTAAGCAATGAGAAAAATTCTAATTCCTTTTAAACTGTTTGAGAAGTCAGGTCAACCCGAGAGAAAAAAACATAACTCCGGCACCAAGAAAGCAAACTTGAAAATTAGGACCGTCTCGGCCAAAACGGGACACCTTAGTTAAATCTAAAAAACATTTTCTGTTAAATGTTTTCCCGGTACTATACTACATCACATTCAAATGACCAAATTTTCGAATTGCCCCTCTGAATTTACAAATTGTTCCCCGGTGGGGCGTGCGCCCCTCGTTGGGAAACACTGATTTAGATGCAAAATGTATAGAATGCTTGTATTTCAGCGATCAGAAACATTGATCATTGCTTTTGATTTGTTATGTGATAACTAAAAAACGTGCCAATTTCAATTTTATCTTAAACTAGCCGGCCAGGCAAACGTTGTTTAGGTACTCAACAAAATATGATTTGCAAAAATGTGTGCTATGAAGTCAAAAGCTGTATGTTCATATTAATATTTCTGTCAAATTTATATTATGCGTTTCTAATTACACTTGCAAACCATTTATTAATGTATTTGCGTACTAATAAAATTACCTACTGCAACTAAATCATATTCATTTAAAACACCGTATTGAATTTAATTGTACATAATCTGTCAAAAACATTTGACATTTGAAGTATGAGCCGCAGTCGATTGTTTTAGTTTAAATTATGCTGCGACAGACATTTTTAATTTAAAAATGTATAGTTTCTACACGGTTTCTCGCCCTTTGTACAATCTCTGGATTAGCACGAATATTTCAAGTCTAAAACTGGCCAAATTGGTTCAGCCGTTTATGAGTTTTAGCATACCTAATATAATGTCAAGCTCCATTGTTATATACGAAAGACGGGATATAGAGAAACGATTTGAATATAATTATCAATAAAAAAAAAATTAATTTTGAAGTATACAAAAAAGCCGAGTTTCATTTACAAAATTTGCATGATATATTTATATCTGTAGATATACCTGTATGTATCTTACTAAATTTAATGATAATTTTAAAGAGGTTTTAGTCAAAACTGCATAAAAATCAGATTCAAAATTCTCGTAGTTTAAAATGATTTAATTTTTGTCAATATAATTAGATGCCCTGATTATGGAAAGTTGCATAACATGATCCTATTAATGTATATTAAAAATGTTTATAAATGTATAATATATTTATAAATGTTTATTAATTACATATATGTACTTTATTTTGATTATGGAAAGTTGCATAACATGATCCTATTAATGTATATTAAAAATGTTTATAAATGTATAATATATTTATAAATGTTTATTAATTACATATATGTACTTTATTTTCTATTTCATTTCATTTATTTACTATTATTTTTATTTATTTTTTATTTATTAGATTTTTTATATAGTCACTCTTAATAATACAGAAAGTTCTTAAAAAAATGCATTTCAATAGACAATGCCAATAAATAATTCACTATTTATTGGCACTAACAAAAAATATGATTTCACAAAGTGGCACCTAGTACGGACATTTCAAAATGACCAGCATTGAACACATATGTAGCCATCTTCACACTCTGGAATGCCTGCACATTTGTGTTTGACGAATATTACAAAAAAAATTACTAATTATCCACCCTTTTGGCTGGGCCACACCGATGCTCTCAGCTGGAGCATTCATTATAAGATTTTCATTCTTTGACTAGAAAATACGAAAAATTATGGGTGTGTAGTGACCGTTAGCACTCATACAGAATTCAATAATTAGAATAAATTACGTCAATTCTCACAAGACATATCAATATGTTTACCACTGGCGCTAAGGGACGACTTAGTGTCTGGTGCTAAGATACAGACAATATCGTTCATTTGGTGGTACCTACTAAAGTTGTTTAAAATATCTAATAATATTCTGTCATATTATGGATAACAAACTACTTTTATTTTTGAATGCCACTAAAACATAAATGAATAAATACACTAGAATCACTTCTATTAATATTTGATGGATTTTCACGGTGATGCCGTGATTTTGCGCCTAAAGCAGCAAACGGTTGCTCCCGCCGCAGCCGTGTGCGTCACAAGTGAGTCTTGGTGCGTGATCCTGCACTTGTGTGCCCCCACGCCCCTTTTATTTGTATTTTGAAATAAAAAGATTTATACTCCCTTAAATAATACGTGTTAAATAGAGCGTCCGGTTTTCATATATAATCATTTTCAGGTAAAGATATCTGTTTCACTATATTTGGGCTTACCAAAATAGATTGGCTTATCTTCTAAAAAACGTGCTTGAATAGAACAACTCATAAAGCTGTTAAATTCTGATTGCCGTTCAGAATTAGGAGCAAAAAATTTCTAAAATAAAATAAATAATATATGTACATTTTCGATCGTGGTGTGAATGTTTCGTATAAAATCAGGGGTTTGGGTTCCCTAAACGCGTATCTCGTTTTAAGCAGAGCACTCGAATTTCCAGGCTGGATTATCTGCTGATATAGAATGCGGTATCCTAACAACGAGAAGTACGATACGAGTTGACAAAGGCATCCACAGAATTGCATATATTACATTTAAATAAAACCGTCATATATCATCAGATATCAAAATGGTCTGTTCCCGTCGTAATATGGTAGAATGATTTATGAAATCAAAAAATATCGAACCGGCAGCATATATGATCTCCCCGAGTATCCATGGGGCCAAGCGTGTCAAGATCAAGAGCGATGCCGTCGAACGCGAACATTAGGCTCATAGTCCATGTTTGTCATGTGCCGAAATGATACACTATAAAACACGAAACTTGTATACCAATTTGAAATTCAGTTTTTGAACTTCTCTGGTGGTAAGTTATAGCAAAGCAAAGCTAAAAATAGCAAAAAAATGAAAATGAAAAATTTTGTAAGTCTTTACGTTTCAAAGCCTTCGGGCATGCCTTAGAAAAAAATGAATGTATGTGTGTGCGTAATGTATATGTATGTATGTAAGTGTGTGTATGTATGTGCGGATACAATTTTTCGTCGACGTTTTCGTGAACACGGATCAATAGTTGACCAATTTGAATGATTCAAATAGTATATGATTCGTATTGATGAAGAGACGTACCGATTAGTATTTGACTGTACAGCCATTGCGAATATGGTAACTCAGTTTTTGAGAAAACGGAGCGTCCGATTTCAATAATTCAAAAAATATTTCACTTGCATTGACAAATTGAAAAACTTTAACGGTTAATTTTTAAAAGAGCAGATCCTGCAGTTTCATAGACTCAATAAAAAAGTAAGAAAAAATGACATTTGGCGGTCAAATATGATCATTGAACATAATCACGTCTAATTAAAAGATATTTAATAGAAATTTTAATAATAAGTATGCGTTTTGTTTATATTTCTTTTGGTCGCGTTACGCGCTTTGATATTTTGTCTCGAAAACAGCTACGCAGCGCGAGTGCTTTTTAAAAAAGTTATAAATTTTCGAACTTTTTAAAAATCTAAATATTCCAGTTTTCAAATTGTTCGAGCCTCACAAATTTTATTTATTCATTTCCTTCTACCTATGTACAGAACTCCCTCTAATCTGTAATAAAATAATTTCCAACCTTACTCTAGATACTAAAATAGTTTTTAAGAAATTCAGCCATTCTGTACGCATAACTTGAACCGTGATCATCATACAAATAAATACTATTATTAACTATACCAACTTATTTAACTTACTTATTTTTAAAGATCTGATATAGCCATTCTAATAATAAATTAAATCTGGTCCTTCGAGGTAGTACAACAATTTTCAAGAACGGACCATTCAACTAATCTGGTGCAAGAAGATGTTTGTTTTCTATAGATGGTTAAGGTGTAGTTTTTGTATGATGTTGAGTAACCAGTTTGCACACTCCTTATGCGATATTATCGCGTTAAACCTGGATATATTTTTAACTTCCCGAAGGAGAAGTTTATGTTTTCATCAAAAAATCCGATTCGCTAATTTTATGTTTTCTCGACGTTTCAAGCCATTCTGAATCGAATGGGACCAAATTTGGAAAAAGTATGTGTGTGTGTGTGTGTGTGCGTGTGCACCAACAGATTTTTTGCCGTAAATCGCCGTTTTCTCAAAAACGGCTGGACCGATTTCAAAAATTTAAAAGCCATTCGATGTATCTCGATGAGGACTATTGTTTGTCAGTTTTGTGCGACGAGCGGCCAAACCGTTTCTTCGTAAATAGCAGAGAAGTGAAAACTCTTTCGTCCACGTTTTAGCCCGCAGTTATAAATCGATTTTGAAAATTCAAAAACCGTTCGAAAGATATTGGTTGGGAATCGTGCTGATTAGTTTTTGGTAGAGATCGGCCGGGCCGTTTTCTTGTGATAAAGTTTTAAAAAAAAAATTTCGACGATTTTTATGATTATTTTTTTGACGGTAGATACCATAGTCTTCTATATCATACTAAAATATTACGGCCCTACGACAACAGGTTCAGCTTTAAAAATTCGTCAAAGTTTGCAAAAATTGGTATTGTTTTTTGGCATTTGTCAAAGTTAGACCTTTGATCGACGTTTTCTCAAAAACGCCTGAGCCGATTTTAGAAATTTAAAATCTATTTGATGTATTTTGGTGAGGACTATCGTTTGTCAGTTTTGTGTGACGATCTGCCAAGCCGTTTCTTTGCAATTTGAAAAAAAGTGTTAAACTTTTCGACTACATTTATGCTCATCCTACCGAACCGATTTCAAAAAATCAAAAACTGTTCGAAAGATATCATTTGGGAATGATGCTGATTAATATTAGGTGAAAATCTACCGAGCCGTTTTCTTGTAATTAACTGTTGAAAAAAAGTTAAATTTTCGTCCACATTTAAGCTCATTCTACCGAACCGATTTTAAAAAATCAAAAACTGTTCGAAAGATTTGGTTCGAAAGAAACAGTTTTTGATTTTTTAAAATCGGTTCGGTAGGATGAGCTCAAATGTGGACGAAAAGTTTAACATTTTTATTCAACAGTTAATTACAAGAAAACGGCTCGGTAGATTTTCACCTAAAATTAATCAGCATCATTCTCAAATGATGGTTTCTTCGAACTGATTTGGGAATGATGCTGATTAATTTTAGGTGAAAATCTACCGAGCCTTTTTCTTGTAATTAACTGTTGAAAAAAAGTGTTAAACTTTTCGTCCACATTTGAGCTCATCCTACCGAACCGATTTTAAAAAATCAAAAACTGTTCGAAAGATATTAGATGGGAATGATACTGATTAATTTTAGGTGAAAATCTACCGAGCCGTTTTCTTGTAATTAACTGTTGAAAAAAAGTGTTAAACTTTACGTCCACATTTGAGCTCATCCTACCAAACCGATTTGAAAAAATCAAAAACTGTTCGAAAGATATTAGATGGGAATGATTCTGATTAATTTTAAGTGAAAATCTACCGAGCCGTTTTCTTGTAATGAACTGTTAAAAAAAATTTAAGCCGATTTTCATGGAACTTTTTTTGGCGATATACATCATGGTCTTACTTGTAGTAAGTTTAATTCTAAAAATTCATCAAAGTTTGAAAACTACTAGTAACGCTTTTTAGTCAAAATTAGACCTTCATCGACGTTTTCCCATAAACTACTAAACTGATTAGAAAAATTTAAAATTTAGGAAAAAGATAAAAATGTTTGTCCACGGCTCAGCTCACAACACTGAATCCATTTTGAAAATTTAACAACGATTCTAAAAATCATGCTTAGAAATCGTACTGATTAATTTTCGGTAAAGATAGCTTTTTTTTAATTTTTTGTTAAATATTACTGTTCGACAATTTTCTTGAATTTTTTTTTTACGCTATATGTCATTGTCTTTAGAGAACATACTAAAAGTATTACGATCCTACAATAAGTCGTTTCACCATCAAACTTTGAAAAATTTATGAGCTTTCCTGGCATTTGTTAAGATTAGCAAAAAAGCCTGCGCGGATTTATAAAATTTTGAAAATAGTTTTAAAGATATCATACTTTATCAGTAGTCGTGATTAGTTTTAATTTATTTATTTTTGAAAATTTGCTTTTAGAAAATACTCCGAGTCAAAGTGTTTGTACGTTTTCAGTTATGTGTAATAAATCCACTCGGAATACTTTTAATGACTCATAAATTAATTTATTTTTTATTGATTAAGTCGATTATTTAAACATATCGGGAAGTTCATGTAACTTGCCTCCAGGCTAAATACCAAACCGACTAGTTTAAAATTGTAACATATGAGGACGATCTAAATATCAGAATTTTCATTCGAAGCAGACCCTTTGTCGAATCTGATGTGGTTTCCACTAGCGTATCATTCTTTACATCTATTACTGTATCGTAATGAGTAGGCAAATTCGTCCCAATATTAGAACATGATGCCTGTGCTATCAGCAAATTTCTATGAAAGTCCCGTGGAATTCAATGTTCCAAATTAAACTTAAAGTTAACATATCATATGGAGCTATTGGTATTCCATTTGATGCCGAAATCTTAAAGTAAATTTAACAAAACAATTTACATATGTAGTTCTGATGACCACGATGAAGGAGATAGTCGCCATATTCATGGATCAAATCAGTAGAACCAAAATTAAATAATGATATGATCTAGCTTATTGATCAATTAAAGTTGCGCGGGTTAGGTAAAATATTTTAAACATTTCGGTAAGTGTTAATTTATAAAACCATATATAAAACTCATTATTTGTTATTACTTATGTCCAAGGTAATGCAAAAAGAGACTACAAAGTCTCTATATCTAAAAAGACAATCAAGATAAAAACCAGCAGAAAGACGAATGCCCGATTAGACAAAATAACCTATGTTAAAAATGCTAATTTATGAAACATTAGATAAATGTCATCAATTATTATTAATTTCAATCCAAATGGGAGTAAGTTTCTGGAACTTGGATGCAGCTGAGTGTATTTTTATAAGAATATTTGAAAAAAGTCGCCAATGGAACAACTTCATCTAAAAAGCCAATTACTAAAAAAAACTAGCAGAAAGTCCGTTGTTAGATCTAGCAATAAGTTATGTTTTATGTTACTATTTTTTCACACATTTTTGTACATGACTTGTTCATGACTTTATAATAAAAATATTTAGTAGAAAATTTTGATTAAAATTATTTTATGTTATTTCAAAATTGATCAAAAATACAACATAAATTTAAAAAATATAAATACTAGGATTTGGTAAACATACTAATGGCAATAAAATAATTACCATACCGATTTAAAAATTTATGTAAATGTGAAGAACATTATTTTTTGTATCATCTATTAAATAAAGTGCAACTAATACATTATTTTAATAATTAATTCAATTTTTGTGTATAAACATGAGAAACATGTAAAAATTGTCTATTTGATTATATTCGTGGGTTGATTGACTTTTATTAAAAATTTGTGAATCTTTTCACACATTCTAGATTTGCTGCGTGAGATGACAAAACTCCAAAATGTTTACACTTCAAATACAATATTTTATATCAATTAAGACGAATTACGTAATGCATGATATTAGAGATGCGTTAAAAATAATTTACATATCTCTAATTCTCTTTACTAAATATACATTGATTACGATAAAATGTGCATTTACATATAATTAATAAATCGAATATATTGAATAAGAAATTAAAAGTATTAAAAACGCAATTGTTGATTTTGTGCGAAAGATAATGAACAAAGTGAGATTTCGTAAACAGAAATTGTTCATTTTTTATCTTTTGAGTTATAAATAAATGCGTTTGCACATGAGTACGTGTAAATATTATAACAAAACGAAACTATGATAAATCTTAAATTGCTTTAAGAGTATTTGTGTAAAATTGTAAAAATGGACAAAGTTTGGATGGTGTTATATGCATATAATTATAAAATATATTTTTCAGACGTTGTTAAGACATTAATTAATTCTGAAATATTAATAATTTGAGTCTGGTTGGTCTCTAGTTTTTTAAATTAGCAGCAAAAAATTAGGTAAGTTTTAATTAAATGCTACCAAATAAAATTTTGATGAAAATTATTGAAACATTCTAACTAAACATATTTTACATGGTAACTGTTGTTGACTGTTCTTGACTGTCTTTTAAATAATATATATTTTTCGTGTGATTTCTACACATTCGATATTTGCTTCGTAGTTTAAGAAAACTTTCCGAAATTTCTACACTCCAAATACTATATTTTATATTAATTTAGAGGAATTACAAAATACATGAAAACCTATCCTAAACCTGCGTTTAGTAATAAACCGGCATCATTTTTCAATGCCTTTATCATCGTACGAGCGAGTGCTTAGAACCCCTGTGAGCGCCTATGATGTTTTCACGCCAACGAAAAGAAAAACACCACTTGTGCAAAAATAACGCTCTTTGAAACAATCTCCAAAAATATACGAGAAAAGCGATATTTAAATTTTATCGTGGAGAATGATTTTCATAAACCAGAGTATGATAGATAAATGTTGCGTTCCATTAGGAGTAGAAAACGTCATGACCAACACCTGATTTGCAACTTTTTCTCACATGTATCAATTTTTTTATCGATATTTTTAAATATGATAAAATGATACAGCGCAATATTTTTTTTATTATCAACAAAAATTATTATGATGAACTATTTGTAGAACTAACAAAAATGCTGATGCTTAATAAATTTTCAGAATAAAACGGAATATGATTTAGATTTCCTATAGCTCTTAATCGGTGCAGGTTTAACCTAAGATTCTGAATAGTACACTCTAAAATATTAACAAACTTACTTTCAAATAATCTTGAAGTACTATTGACATGACCTAACGGTCTTATTATATGTTTTATGATACAAAATATGTAAAAAATAACATACAAGACAAAAACATGAAAATGTTATAACATATAAATTTAATTTTTGGTAAAAATTTAATTATAAAATACATATAATAAATATGGTATAAAAGTTTTACGAAGTTCCAATCGTGCTTATTCTTTCTAACGCAACAATTTTATAGGATTATTTTCTTTGCCTCGAATAAAGTATAAACTCTAAATATACGCGAGGAGCACGTCATTAGTGTCAAAACATTAAGATATACAAGAATAAAGCTTACTCTTATTTGGTATCGCAAATTTTTTTTATGAAAATCTGTATAAAATATATGATCATTTGATGTGCATAAGTCCAATAAACATTTTTGACGACCAGGTACCATTTTTTAACTTATTTTTATTGAGAGTTCATAACTGCAGGATCTGCTTCCGCAAAAATTCAACAAGTTCTTTATATTGTGAGTACAAGTAAAATGTTTTTTGAATTATTAAAATCGAACGCCCCGTTCTCTTAAAAACTGACTTACGATTTTTGGCATTTTTTGCCCCGTCTTCGGAACGACTAGAACTGACTTTGCCAAAAACTAATCAGCATGTACCTTATCATAAACGCAAACTAACTAACTCGTTTTTATGCTATAAAAAACCCAAAATAAAAATATATTTTTTTGAATTCCTTTTTTGTATCGCAAAGCAAAAGAATTATAGATTTTGAAACAATTTTTAAGCTTTTCAAAAAATGACCTGGACCCCAAAAAATTGGCGACGCCACTGAAAAGAGGTGAAAGAATCAAGTTTTTAAATTATTTACTTCCCGAAGAAGCAGTTTATGTTTTCATCAAAAAATCCGAATCGCTAATTTTATGTTTTCTCGACGTTTCAAGCCATTCTGAATCGAAAGAAACCAAATTTGGAAAAAGTATGTATGTGTGTGTGTGTATGTGAACATATTTTTTGCCGTAAATCGACGTTTTCTCAAAAACGGCTGGGCCAATTTCAAAACTTTAAAAGCCATCCGATGTATCTCGATCGAGGACTATCGTTTGTCAGTTTTGTGGGACGATGGGCCGAGACGTTTCTTTATAAATAGCAGAAAAGTGAAAAAATTTTTGTTCACGTTTTAGCCCGCAATTCTAAACCGATTATGAAAATTCAAAAACAGTTCGAAAGATATTGATTGGTAATCGTGCTGATTAGATTTTGGTAAAGATCGGCCGGGCCGTTTTCTTGTAACAAAGTGTTAAAAAAAAATTTTCGACGATTTTTATTATTATTTTTTGACGGTAAATACTATAGTCTTCTAGATCATACTAAAATATTACGGCCTTACGACAATTGGTTTAACTTTGAAAATTCGTCAAAGTTTGCATAAATTGGTATCGTTTTTTTGGCATTTGTCAAAATTAGACCTTTCATCGACGTTTTCTCAAAAACGTCTGAACCGGTTTCAGAAATTTAAAAGCCATTTGATGTATTTCGATGAGGACTATCGCTTGTCAGTTTTATGCGAAGATCTGCCAAGCCGTTTCTTTGTAATTTGTAAAAAAAATTGTTGAACTTTTCGTCCACATTCAAGCTCATCCTACCGAACCGATTTTAAAAAATCAAAAACTGCTCGGAAGGTATTAGTTGGGAATGGTACTGATTAGTTTTAGGTGAAAATCTACCGAGCCGTTTTCTTGTAATTAACTGTTGAAAAAAATTTAAACCGATTTTTATGGAACTTTTTTGGGCGATATATATCATGGTCTTATAGAACTTGCTGAAATATTACGGCCTTACGACAAGTAGTTTAATTTTAAAAATTCATCAAAGTTTGAGAAAATGAATTGTTTTTTTTTTTTGACGTGTGTTATAATTAAAATTAGGCGATTTATTTGGTATAACGATAGCGTACTTGGTCTTAATGAACATACTAAACCATTAAAGTCCTACGGAAACTGGTTCAATTATAAGAATTATTGATTTTTGAAAATTTGCTTTTAGAAAATACTCCGAGTTCGTTCGTTCGTTTGCAATGATGTGTAATAAATCCACTCGGAATACTTATAATCACTCATGAATTAATTTATTTTTCATTGATTAAGTCGATTATTTACACATTTCAGGAAGTTCATGTAACTTGTTTCTTTTTTGTTTTATATTTAGACAAGCAAGCAAAAAATTGTAATTTTTTTCGAATTGTGAAATTTAGAAATTCTCCGTCGCGTGAAGATCTCTAATTTGTAAAACTTTTTCGAAAATTAATTTCATAGCAAAAATAACGATAACGATCACCGATAACGATAATAAAGAGAAATTTTCGTTTTTTGCATTTATAGAGGAATTTGCTTTCCTCAATTTATCTCGACGGAAAAAGTAAAAAAAAAAATAGATTACGCCAACCGACAGCAAAAAAAAATCGTCAAAAAATCAGGTCATGTCAGTTTTGCCAATTTTCACCATCGCGGTGCTAAGTATTCTCACATACCTTTCGGTATCCTGCATATAATAAATAAATTAATATAATAAAAGAATTAAAAGTTAAAAGTATTCAAATAGATGTCGAATGACAAGGACTAAGATTAATTAAAAATCTTTCTACGCGCGACTTAACCACATCAAATTAATTACACGGGAGGAGGTTCGGAGGCATTTGTCTCGCCCGATGACTATTCAAGTATTTCTCGGAATCCGAGAACACCGAAACGCCTATTACGCTCGTTAAATACATTAGGTGGACCGAGGGAAAACCAGTAGTGCATGGCATCGTGCCTTAAGAGGTTTTAGTAACCCAAAAAACGTATATATTTGCATTTTTTTTCATATTAAAGATAGGTATTTATTGTACTTTAAAGTAATAAAATAAAATATTATTGTAAAAAAGAATTAAAATCGGCGGAACCACAGCCATTTTGGCAAGCGCCGTCAAAGTCGAGGCGCTCCGCGGCACGCAAAATGACTACAACAATTTTCAATTTTTCATTCGAATTTTCTACATTATATTTAAAATAACATTGTGAAGTGAACAAGTGCTCATCATAGCGGATTTGAAAAATATCGATTATTGTTTGTATGGAAAACACTTTATTCAAAATCATTAAATGAAAAATTGGAGATTTGGATTGGGAAATTAAATAAAAAAAATTGGAGAATTTGTCAGTTTTTTTTTCACTTTTATTATGATATCCCAGCAACATGCATATGTCATTTTATATTTATAATTATTTTCCTTTCATAATCTTAGAGCGTGCTACTTTTGACGCATCCGTCAAAGACCGTTCGGCATGCTTAAGCCGTATATAATCGGCTTCAAGACAAAAATTATATGATCACCTGCCAATATCAATCTCTAAAACTATTATCATTTAAAAAATATTGATTATACCATCGTTGAAATTATACCCAGCAATATCAGCAGCAATATAGTCAATGGTTAAAAGTCTATTGGTTAAAAATGCTTTTACGGTTTATATAATATAAATGCCTTATAATAACATATGTTAGTATATTTAGGAATATCGATGTTGTCATTTTGCTTTATAATCTTTTTTGTTAATGTATATTTGAATGCAAAATGCATTTACACTTTTTGCTCCGTATCTCTAAAATGACTGTATAATGCCAAAAGCATAATCATCAAACATATGTTAGTATATTTAGGAATATCGATGTTGTCATTTTGCTTTATAATCTTTTTTGTTAATGTATATTTGAATGCAAAATGCATTTACACTTTTTGCTCCGTATCTCTAAAATGGCTGTATAATGCCAAAAGCTAATCAGCTAGTTTTTCGATCAATATGAATCGAATATATTTTGAATCATTCAAATTCGTTGATCTGTGCTCCCACAGAATCAATCCATACGAGCAAACACATATACACATACAATAATTTTTTCTAAGGTATGCCAAAATGTTCAGAAATCTACAAAACTAATCAAGCATTTGTACCTTTTAAATAAAATCAACTTTTTACCCGGACCTTCCCTAAGCGTCGTACAAACAGAAGAAGGGACAATCGAATGTCTTTTTGAATTTTGAAAAGAATTCAGCTCAAAAGGCAAACGAAGCACTCGAACTTAGTGCGAGATTAATTCGTTCGCGATTATAATTTGTTATATGAATGAATGTTTCTCGTCCGTAATGGTATGATATGGAATCGGTGACTTGTATTAGTATTTCTGCCAGGGCGACGGCAAACATCTCAAAAGCCAGTCTGACAGTTTAGCACGGAGAGCGAGCGGGTTCTTGTTATCAAGAGGTGCGTTCATAATTAAGAATGGCGTTCCTGGAAAATCACCTTTGTGTTTATGAAATACAGCCCGAGACGTGGAATAATTTGAGCAGAAAATTAATGAGTAACTACTATTTATAGAACAAAACGTTTTATTTAATATTTATTTAATACTTAGCTGTATCTACGACCTTGTTAGCGGGAATGTTTTTTTTTTATTATTATATGTTTAGTAATTTTTACATCTGTCCAGAAATGAATCCATGTTTAAAATTTGCACTTTATATTTTTTGTACCCGTTCACATTTCCTTAGAATTTTAATATGAAGTTACATATCACGTTACTATTAAGAAATAGAAAATCATAAATTAGAACAATCTGTTCAAGTTATACTAATGCATCATAAACTTAATGATATAAAATCACGATAACGCTTTTGTAAACTTTAAAAGCAGTAATATTAAATAAAACATAGACAGTAAAAATGTATATACATTTTCTATAGATTTAATTTACAAGAAGTTACAAATTGAACGTAAAATGAAGTGTGTTGTTATTTGCGATGTTTTGTTTAATAATAATTCTAGAATAATTAAAATTCTAGAAATTTAATCAAATTTCCAAACATATTGGCATAGGTATATTGTGTGTGAAATACGGTGGAGAGATCCGTCGATAAATGGACACTCCTAAAAATACTTACAACAGAAAGGACAAAAAAACATATTTGCTACAATCAATGATACAAAATGCAAATTTATTTATTTATTGACGATATCAAAATACATTAAAAGTCCAGAAAGATTATCTTCAATTAATTTTAAGAAACCAACACAATTGTCTTAAGTCAACATGATTATAAGGATAAATTAATTATTTACAAGAAGCTCAAACAATCGGCTCTAACTAATATGCCGTCCTTAATAGGAGTCTTTCTCAATAATGGAAACGTTATTAGTCATTATTGCCACTCCGGGAAAGCTTAAGAGTGATCCGATGATCCCCTAACAATGCTAGAGAACTTGGTCACACTGGAACATCTTCCAGATACTAAAAATGTGTTCAATTTAAAATAAAAGTTCCATCAATTATACTTATGTTGTTGAAAATTATATACAAAACGTAATTAATGGCTTTCGTAAAATAATTGATCGGATGATAGCGTGCCATTATATGAGTGAAACGTGAATGTAGGAAATTCTATTCCAAGTCATGAAAATATAAAGTTCGACTTTAAGTGGATTTTCTTTCATAATAAGAGAACAAAATATTCATGTTAATGTATTGGTAAATACAATGCTTACATTCGTATATTGTTTGTAAATGTCATAGGGAAAATACATTTAAGTTGTAATTACTGCGACCAGCGCATGCGACATTGTATTCTTGAGGAATAATTGTGATGGATGTTGCAAGTAATTTGAAAATTACCTGAGTGATCTTAATTATATAGATTATCTTAATTGATAACGTAGTTTTAAAATGAATAATCAATTAAATTTATAAGGAAGGAAAATGTTTGAAAAATTTGTATTAATTACGCGTACTAATTCATTACCGACATGCTTATTGATTATGAGTGAAAATAGAATTTGTATTTCTGAATTAAAATATTTGATTATTTACTATAAGAATCTAAAATAGCGTTAGCATGCATATATTAATTTAAAAGCTCATATGAAATTCTGGTCCTATTCAAACACAATCTTTGTAATAATTTACAATTAAGATTGGGATAAATGTATTGTGTATATTACAATTTGTCTAAAATAAGACTTATGTATTAATTGCAACAATTTCAGCTTTTATTACACAAATATATTAAATATCAATTTATATTATTCCAGTGGTCTAATCATCTTGGTTTAAGTTCTTTTTATTATTTAAGTACACAATCAGAAAAAGCATGTAAGTATATATGCTCATATTGAATTATGTAAAGAACATATATTCCTATGTCTAGTCTATGTGAGGAATTTTACATTTTTACAACTTTTGTAATAAAGATAATTTATTTTATTGATGCAACAATGTCATATAAGGGCCAAGTGGATACGCATGTTACTACTGCTTGGCATCAGACTGCTAGATGATGCCGGCATTGAACCTGAGGCTTCTGAATCAAATTCCTTAACCACTTCTTTACTATACTGACTATGTAAAATATACAATCATTTTTGTGAATGATAATTATTTCTCAAAAATCATTATTAAAATTATTCGTGCAGAAAAAAACTGAGATAATATCATGATCGAATATATAGTATTACATTTAAAATTTTCTGATTTATTTGGTCAATTAACTCAAACAAAATCGGAAAAAGTACATAAAAAAATATATCATTTACAGAGCAAAAGTTGGAGAAGCAATGATTCAAAAAGCACAGCTCTATCCTCTGGGTAAAAAATACAACCTAATTGGAGTATTCAAATGTATAATACTTCTTTTAAAAAAAACATGATTAAAATTATTCGTACAAAGATAATTCAATGATACAGTTTTCAGTAACGTCATATTCTGATTCGTGTGGTCAATTAGCTCAAAAAATCCGAAATAGTACAAAAAATATATCATTTACAGTGCAAACGTTGGAGAAGCAATGATTTAAATAACACAACTCTAATCACTTAACGATATGAATATGCAATCATTTTCGTCGATAATATTCAATTGGATTAAATTGGTCAACTAAAATATTTTTTAAAAAAGCATTATTAAAATTATTCGAATAATAATAAATAATTGATACTTTTTTTTGTAACTGACATACAATCAAGATCAAATGAATAGTATTACGTTTATAAGTTTTTGGTCAAACGAAATCAAAAATAGTACAAACAATATATCATTTACGCATAAAATTAAGATAGCAATTAATTGTATCTTATTACAATATATTTAAAAAAAAATCTGTAGAAAACAAAATTCATATAAGATGCCAACACTCAGAACTATAAATAATATCATATCCAAGTAAACATGAGTTAATAGCTACTTGGCTATACAAGTTTAATGGTATGTTACAGCGCTTCGGGACATGGAACCATTTTCTAACGCGATTTTGGAACTTCTATATTACCATATACTAATTAACAATTAGATGGAAATGCAGTGAACAGAAGCATGACTAGGCTAATGCAATTTCAAATCAATATCAAGTTTCCGGCATCATATCAAAGACGCTTTAAGATCGTTCTGAATACATGGCTCATAATAACCATATTGATCCATGCACTGCGGAGTTCTCATTCGAATACGGTGGAATACATCTCAGAACAAGACATAACATCAACAATTCATGTGGTTGTAAGAATGTATCGAGTTTCAAGTTCTGCGTAACAAAACGAAATATCAAATTTATCGTATTAAACCTAATTATAATTCTAGTACAGTATCAGTTTTAATTTTCGAGATCGCATATTACATATAAATGTTATTTTATTCATATACTCACATAATTGAAAACAAAAGATGAAATAAAGAGCGATATGATCGATTCGAAAACAATTATTTATTATATTACTGTCACAGTGCAAAATATTAATTCATTATTCAATGAAAATAATTATTATCATAAGAATATGGCAAAAGTATATCTACAGATTCCCAAAATTTTGAGGAGGCTTGCTTGGTTTAATTAAATATTTTACAATGAATAGAATACATTTATTTTAAATAAAAGTTTATTTTACCAACGATTACTTGACAGACAAAATGCTTTTAAATCGTCAGCACTAGTTTTCATTTATGTTATGTTTTTCATATATTTCATGCACAATCACAAAACAAATTGGGAAATTTTTTATTCTGAAGAAAAACAATAAAATAAATCTTCATATAAACTTAAAGAGAGACTAGAATTGAAAAAACTACGAAAAAATTTACTGACATTCATCGTGAGACAGTTAAGTTTGCAACAAATGATATTACTAATTCATAATATTCATTACAAAAGTTTGCAAGCGATATACTTGATAAATATTTAGTTTTTTAGTTATATTATTAAATATTAAATTATTTAATTAATTTATCAATCGGAAATCATTCAAAAATAGACGGTGACAACTCTCTTGAACTTGTTATAATTAATAAGCAAAAATAATGAAAATTTAAATTCACGAAGAAAAAAATTAGAAAAATAGCCAATGATACATTAATGAAATAAATTGCAAGAATTATATAACACTTGTCGAAATTCTATCGATTAAAATTCTATCGAAAATTATCATTACTATAAAAAGTTTATTTTCTTGTATATAAAGATAGCTTTATATACAAAAAAAACTTTCCAAAAACAAGACATAGCTTGAATTTTTTATAAGAAGTTTTTGTTTCTAGTATATAGAGAGTATAGTATATAAATATTTGTAATTAATCGATTAGTATCAATTATATATATATATATATATATATATATATTACAATGTAAATTTTAAAATATACCTTTAGAATATCAAGATTGATATCGGCTTTTTCATCAGGCATCTATGAAAATAGAAAAAAATCAATTAGCAACATATTATATAACATGAATATTTTTCTAGAGCATGATTTTTAATAATAAGTATTTAATAATTATTTTTAAACCAAAATATATACATATTTCAAACAATATACTGAGTAATTAAATAGTTTTTATAAATTGCAGGAAAATAATTTACTATTTTAATTTGTAGTTTTTATACGTTTGTAATTTGCAATCATGTGTCAATATAATATTTGTATACAACTTTCGAAGACATCCATTAAAATGCTGTATAACCAAGGTGGTGAAATTTGCAATAAAAAAATAGTTAAACATGTTTAGTTAATTAACTGCAGATAAATAAGTGGAAAATATTTGGTTGAGAAGTTTTTTGCGCAATGTAATAAACAAGAAAATAGGTCATTTAATCACCGATCTTTCACCGATCAAACATCACTAAATTATCATTTATATGCGAATCAAATTAAAATTAATTAAAAATAAATATCTAATAGTAGTATCTTATCAAACGATCAAACTAATTTGAAAGATAGATAGCTCGGGATAATAAAAGCCGTTGAAGCGTTTTCGGTATAAGGTTTTCTGAACGTTTTAACACAAAACTCATATCTCTCACTTTATGACGAGTCAGAGGCATTTGCGAAAACTTCTGAAGTTTCATTGCGAAAGAGCCTTGCACGATTAAACCCTTGATACTTTACTGCACGCTGTATGTGTTTCTGGGGCAAAGTACCGAAAAGTTTTGATCCATATCCTATTTATTTTGAATAATAGGTGATAAAATATATAATGTTTGTAAAAGGCAGTTTCAGATAAAATCGGGCTTATGCATTTTTTTTTAATAATTATAAGACAAATTTTATGATATTTCTACTACTTCTAAGACTGTATTGGCAACATAAATACTTTACTGCTGTATATGTAGCACGCTGATCCATATTCTATTTATTTAGAATAAAAGGTGATAAAAATATGTTTTTTTTTTTGACAATGACAGTTTACTTATAAGGATGGGCTTATACTTTTTTTAAATCATTAAAATACGATTTTGATGATTTTTTTACTATTTATAAGATTATGGAGCCAAATCTGAAGCTAATTTACACGATACCAAATATGTCAAGTGAATGGAAACATATTTTAATTTTTATTTTCAGCAATACACTAGAGCTATTAACAGTAAAGAAAATAAAAATGCGCTTTCTTTTTCTTCTCAAAAAAAAAGAATGACTATCGTTTAAAACCCGTTTTTGTTAATTATTAATATTTATAAATTTTATGAGGTTCATCTTTAAATAGTTATCATAATATATTATATAAAAATTAAATACTACTTATTTCACGGGGCGAATTGTTAAAAGTCATTAAATTTTATCTGAATGTATACGTTTATTATAAATTATGCCTTAATGGTGAAGTTAATTTTTCTCTATACAGAATAGTTATTTAAATTTTTGATGGTTTTATTGTACTATTATGATATATACTTGTAAAAGTTGTTTTGCTAAGTAAAGTATATTCTAAACCATTTCTAGAGAATCAAAAAAATTAATACTTTTAGTGTATAAGGATGTGTTGTTTGAACGCTATATAGAATGAGGTATTATAAAAACAACAAAACCCCATTAGTTTGTCTGGCCAGATGGCAAACAGATTCTACTAAAGTTGTAAAAACTACCAACGGAAGAAAATACTTTTATTATCGATTTTCAAAGATTACCGTTTATCTCCCGATAGCAAGTTTATAGCTGGTTTTACATCTTTTCTCCTCTACTTTCAAATATTGTTGTTAAACAATGCTTAACGGTGGACCATTTTAACCCCGTACCTTT
This sequence comes from Ctenocephalides felis, assembly GCF_003426905.1. Lineage (NCBI taxonomy): Eukaryota > Metazoa > Arthropoda > Insecta > Siphonaptera > Pulicidae > Ctenocephalides > Ctenocephalides felis. Next base: position 9,311,683 of record NW_020539726.1, on the reverse strand, counting down.
ATATATTACTTTATATTATATATATATATATATATATATATATATATATTGGCATACCCAACCTTGCGTTGCGACGGCCCTTATTAAAATTCACATGATTGAAATTTGAATTCGTTGACAACCAACATTTCAAACCTTTTGTTATAGAAAATTCATATCAATCCAAAAATAAATAAAATCCGGATTGAAATTTGAATATGATGAATCAAAACTATTGATTAAAGTGTTTTTTAACTTAAATAATAAATAAAATGCAATAATTGAAGATTGGAATAAATGAGTACATTACAAAATTTTTAATGAATAACAAAGTGATGTTTGTAAATTTGTTATATCCTATTTGGTAATACGTCTTATTTACTTTGCTCACATTTTAACATGTTCTATGATGCTGTATTTAGGAATGGTTTTATTGGGAAATTGCTATAAACCCTTAATATTTTCTGTGAAAATTTTCCATAAATTTATGATTAAACACTCTCCGATTTCAATGCATTTTTTTTTAAATTCGTGATTACTTACGAATCACTATAATATAAATTTCCGACTATAAATCGATATTCATAATATCCCTGATACTATGGATAAAGTTCTGATGAATTCTGGATGATTATTTATCAAAATTGTAATATTAGATGTCTTATTGTGTAATGATGCAGTTTGTGCGGTTTTGATAAATAATCAAAGTACATGGCCAGAGCGCGAATGCAGAAGTGCACTAATAAATAGTTTTCAATTAGTAAAAATAATATATTTTTTGAACTGTCAATTTTTTTTTTCAAAAATTATAAATCGTTTTTTCTCGAAGTATCCATAAATATTGACATTTGTCATTTCAGTGTTTTGTTTTTTTTTTCAGTAAATTTCTGTCAAAATTTATGTAAATTTATAAAAATTATATATTTTTATATCAAAGGTGGTTTTCAAAAGTTCCTATAACCTAAATTGGATATATACGCACACGATCAGCTAATAAAATTTAAAATCGGTTTATATTGTTGTGCACCCTGGCTGTCAACAAGTTATGTTGTAGATCCTTTGCCAACAATTATGTTGCGTCACCAACGATGTCAACAATTAAAATTAGGTTCTTCTGCTGCTATCATAAACTTTACCACTGTGGAATATTTAATTAAATATCTGAAGACATTTATAAATTTTATTTAATTCATTATTTGGTTACACTTAATACACAATTGATATTTTAAGATAAGAGTGATGTGAACTGTTTGGCAAGTAAGTGATGAATGAACACCGTTTGGTCGTCCTCCGGATTTTTATAATCTCTGATGATGACGTAATCATCCTTCTAGAAGGTTCGCTTATTTTACCGTTAGGAATGACTCAACTATTACTTTAGACGTAGTTGCGGTTACAGATCGGTACACGTGCATGCTTACAATGTTGCTTATCTGTAATACTTTGTTGCCTACAATGTTACAATCTTAGTCATACCAATTGCGTTATTCATATTAACTATTACATCGAATTTATAATATTATTTATAACTATTGTAAAGGGTGAATACCACTACAATATATATATATATATATATATATATATATATATATATATATATTTTGTATGATTCTGAATTTGATGTTGACATATGTATTAACAAAGTCTAATAATCGGGCATAACATCAATAAAAAACATGAATTTCTTTCAAAAATTTATTTTAAATCCATACGTTTCGGCTATAATCCTAGCCTTCATTCAGTGGAAACTAAAAATAAAATTAACAAATAAAATAAAATTTACAATTCGTTCCACACATGTGCAGAATCTTGGTAAAAGTATTTTTTAGAAAAATGTCTTGCTCCATTACATCTTCAACCAGTCTACGAATAACACACTATCCATTTGTGATTTTTTCAAATCAGTATTTTGTGAAAATATTGTGTAATTTCAAATTAATGTTTATAATACATAGTGTAGTGCATTACCATATCCTAATACCATGGATTACTAAAGTTTTCCAAATTAACACTAAGATCAACTAATTGTAAGTACTAATTACTATTTTATTTTTTCTTTTCACTCCAATTCAATTGTTTTAGTTTTTAATTTTATTTTTAGTTTCCACTGAATGAAGGCTAGGATTATAGCCGAAACGTATGGATTTAAAATAAATTTTTGAAAGAAATTCATGTTTTTTATTGATGTTATGCCCGATTATTAGACTTTGTTAATATATATATATATATATATATATATATATATATGGCACAAATTTATTTAGATTGAATATTATTTCAATATCCTAAATATTTGGAAATTTAAGAATGTTTTTTTTAAATTCGCTATTTACATCACCAATAGTTACTACCACTAATTCACAGTTTATTACCACTGATATATGACGAGTGTATACCTAGGTATAAAATATTCTGCCACTTTTTGGTGGCCAATATCAATGTTAACTGGTTAATAGCAGCTCGGGACATTTTCGTGATAAAAATGCTGCCACATTTTTGAATACAAAGAAATACGTCGAAATCACAAATTCGGAGAACAAAATAACCATAGCACAGATTTAATCAGATTGCAACATGCTGTAGTAAGATAATCCTTCTATGAATAGAAAATACATCCGACGACGTACCTGACTCTGCAATGCGATTTCCTTTGTAAATAGACAAGCATTTGAACTATGAAATTCAACAACAGAATATGAATGCGACAAACAGAGTACGAGTAGTGAGTAGTAGTAGCTTCATGTCTTATTTCCTTAGAAGTACTGTAATATATGGCATACCCAAAGGTACTGCTTGTTTTCTGTGCTTGTGTACTGGATAAAATTAAACTTAATTAAAATAATTATTATTACGGAACTTATTGCTACCTGTTTTAATTAGTGTATCTATACGAACAAAACTGAACAATATGACTGCTAACACGGGTTACATTTGAATTTTACTAAACGTAATTTTAGTGTGTTAAGTCTGTTCATTTTATTATTATCATTATTTGCTTGACCCGTTCACGCTTTGCCGTGATTTAGTTTAAATTAAAAAGTTGAACAAAGATGTATTTGTTACATTTAGTTAAACGATACTACTATCTGTGCAACAATTTACCTATTCAACAATCTACCTATCAACTTGTTAATCAATCTACCATTTCACCGGCTCACCAATTTATCTGTCAACATATTTACCTATCGACCTGTTTATCAATACACCATTTTACCTACCATTCTGTTGTAAATGTCTACCAATTAACCTGTTCAATAATTTACCTGTTGAACAAATCGCCTGTTGAACAATTTATATGTTGAACAATTTGTCTACTAATATACCTAGCAACCTGTTTATCAATCTACCATTTTACCGGCCTACAAATTTACCTGTCATCCCGTTCTACATGTCTATCAATTAACCTGTCAACCTGTTTATTTGTCTACATATTCGTCTATCTACCAGTTCTTCTCTCTGCCAATTCACATATCCTCCAATTAGCCTGTCCACTAGTTAACCGTTATAAATTTTCTAATTCATCTTATTTATTTACGCATTATAAAAAAGTTAAAGCTCGAATTGATTCTACATTTTTGTTAGAAAACGTTTGTATGTGAAAAAGAAAAGGACTATTTTTAGGGTGTTAACGCCTCATTCCCAACCCTGGTCTAATTATTATATTTTATTATCTTCATGCAGGATAGCGATAATAAACCCTCATCCCCTTATTATATAATTTAAAGCGATAAAGTAATCCCTTTCATTGTCACGCATCCTGTCCCAAAATCGGTCATCATATCAGTAATCCATTTTTCCAAGAATTTTAATCACCTGTCCCTAACTATATCATCCTGCAATTAATATATTTCCAAGAAACTCGCATTACGTGTACCCAGTTTTAATTCTACGTATAATGCAATCACCGACCAATACCTGATCGGTTGATAAATGTAATAGCCACTGATTGGATCCAAAATTGTAAAGGAATATCGCTTAATTCCACAAAATGAACCTGTCGGAAAAATGTATAAAATTGTAAACTCCTTTTAATTTAGTATTAACTCAAATTTCATATAACTAGCATCAGTCGTAAATTAACACTCAAAGCAATAACATCTAACTCAAATTTCAAGTCTTAATATTCTTTCAAATATACAACAATTGAATATTTATTATCATCTTTTATTTTTATTATTCTATCGGTCTTATATAGCCAATAACTAAATATCTGGTCCTTCGACAAAGTGCAAGTGGTTTAATAGAGTTCGGCAGCATCTCGATAGATCACGACCTTCTATACACTTTTAATCTATTTTAACAACATACTTTTTGATCCATTCGAACCGAATGATCAATTTAGTAAATATAGGGTTTTTTAGGGCAATTATTTGATTTTTTCTCGCCGTAAGAATCATCTTTGGACTTCAACAAACATTTTAAAAAAATAATTGGCCAAATTGGTCCAGACGTTGTTGAGTTATGCGCTTTATCTAGGGAATACCAAGTAGAATGGAAAATTAATGATTATTGTAATTCAGATTTTCAGTAAATTTTGCTCAAAAGCTTAAAAATAATATGCATTTGTATTTCTTTTTTTTTCTTTGCAAATTTTATGAAAGCCACGGTCTCTGCTAACTTCCAGCGCATCACTCATGCGTGGATTTAAACAGTTTAACCCAAGTTATTGCTCATATAATATACTTTTATTGCTCCGGATTTAGAACCGAATGGAAGAATTGTTTAAAAGTTTGTTGAAAGACAAAAAAGCGAAATTGACAACAAAGTTTAAGGAACTATAGTGCACGTTTAAAATTAAGAATAGATTATTCCGGAAATATTGGAAAAAGTCTCCGTTTCGAGCTATTGAGACCGCTCTTTCTTGTTTCGACGGCGAAACTTTATTGCGTCAATCATGAAGTTTTCAAGTTGTGCGGTAATAAAATTGTACTGATTAACTTTTAAGCTCTTTGTTTATTAATCAACCGTGAATGGGCAATTAAAAATTCAAAAAAATACATGAGAAATATATGTTTATTTCCTAAGACTTTTCGAAAACTTAAACAAAAACTATCTGTAAGTGGAATTCTGTCTTGAGGCAATTATGGCATCGTGCCTTAAGGCAAATTGCTGGAACTTCGTACCGTAACGAAATGTTCGAGGAATACTGAATGTTTTCAAATAGATTATTATAAATATTGTAACATTGTCGAATTATATAAACTGAATTGCAGAGTTGAAATTATTTATAAAGTATATTAGAACTAATAGTCAGAATTATTATTATTTGTATATTTTCGATATACAAAAAACTAAAAAAAAAAAGTTGGAACAAAATTTTTTTTTCCAAAATCAATTATTTTGTTAAGACAAGCAGAAAGTTTTTTGAATCATTTAAATCGGACGCTTAGTTCTCTCAAAAACTGCCATTTTTTACATATTTAGCTTCGTATCTTCAAAATGGCTGGGCCTGCCTTTGCCAAAAACTAATAAACACTTCTCCCAATCATTACTAATTGAATGTTTTTTAGATGATTCAAATCGAATACTCCGTTCTCTCAAAAATTCGATTTCTATTTTCTGCACTCTTTGCTCCGTATCTCCGAAACGGCTGGATCTGCCTTTGCCAAAAACTAATCAGCTCTTTTCCCTATCAATAGGAATCGAATGTTTTTTGAACCATTCAAATCGGTTGATCCGTGCGCCCTAAAACGTGACTGGAAATTTGTATCCATACATACATACACACACACACATACACACACATACACATACACACACACACACATCCATTTTTTCTGAGGTATGCCAAAACGTTCAGAAACCTTCAAAACGTCGAGAAATGTAAAAAATTTCAATTCCGATTTTCGGCCTATTACAATAACTTACCCTACGGGAAGTTAATAAAGATTCCTACAAATGAGCAAAACTAAATGAGCAGATTTTTTGTACGAATTAATATTTCTTGTTTAAAATGTTTCTTGTATTAAATTTAATGTATATCTAAAACTTTTTAAAGATGCTCTGTAGAGGATGCACTCTGAAAGGCTCAACCTTTTTTCTATAACTCTGAAACGCTTTTTAGAGGAAAAGTACCCGTTGTGCACTTTACAAAATTATTATTTTTTTTTTTATTAAAAAGTTATTTTTTGTCCAATTTATAGTTTCTCAAAAATCTTATTTTTTCAAAGTAAATTTTTTTCAAAAATGTTAATCGTTTTTAAAAAAATAATAATTTTTGGTACGGGAAGTTCCAGCAATTTGCCTCAAGGCACGATGCCTTAATTGCCTTAAGACAGAATTCCACTTACAGCTAGTTAAATATTTTGTTATTGATTGAAATAAGCAGCATATTCAAGCTTATATGAGAAACCAATCACACAAAACACAGATATGAAACCTGCAGCTAAAGTTAAAAAAGTTTCAAAACCATGATAATTTTCGAGATGACACCATCATAATTTTCGTGTCATCTAACTACATTAACATGCACTTCTATGGTAGACCAAAAATAATATCAATTAGATATGAGTTGAAATGAACCTATTGAATATTACCTATTGCCCATAAGAATATTGCATATTGTTAATAATTAGTATAAAATTCATTGGAAAAACCGAAAGTTTTGGGCTTTCAAATTTTAACATTTTAAAAAGTAAGTAAAGAAAAAGTTAATATAACAAAGGAAGTTGTCCTGCTAGAAAACACGTTTACCATGGCAGATGTAATTTGTAAAATACATTAAAATAGTATTGCCGATAATTTTTTTGTTATTACAGAATATTCAAGCAAAAATTGATTTTTTATATAAAATTCGAAAACCGGCTAAAACCGGTTTTCTAGGAAATTTATAATTCGAAAACCGGTTTTCTAAAATGTCGGTTTTTGTACAAACCCTAATTCATACTCAAGTCCATTAATATATTTAACATTTATAATTACTAGATTTGTTTTATATTTCTTCTAGTTTCGTCCTTATTTTTTTGCTAACAAAACTAGAACCATACTAATGAAACAAAATAAAGAAATATGAACATTTGTAAAAACATAATATTGAAGTGAAAATCATTATAGACGTTACAAATAGTATAATAAACAAAATTTTGTTTCAATCATTGAAAAACTATATCATTCTAAAAAAATCTTATTAAATATAATAGAAGGAAGAAAATTTAGTGAATTAGGGCTTGCTTGTTCCCGCTTCGAGCTGCTTGTTATAAAGCAGTAAATTTATTTAAAATAATAATAAAATTTATTTTCACTTTCAGTATAGATAGAAATATGTTTCTAAGTGAAAATAGTCATGATGCGATATCGCTGCATTAATAAAAAGTCATCAATATTAAAAATATTTTAAATTAAAATTATCAAAAAGAGATGACAATAAAGTTTACGTTGTCATCTATGAAAATAACGATGTAGTTATTATGTATCAGTAGTTAGTTAACAAAATTATCAAATTCTGATCGCTGATAAAAACAATAAAACAAAATATTTAAAGGACAAATTATAAATTAAAAAAAATGTTTTTCAGGTCGACCAAGACCCAGGCTTTCATGGTTTTTGGACAACACACTTTTGGATGATACATTTGAAAGTAGAGCAGATGGCCTAACTATAAATAGGTTAACAATTCCAGTACTGAATAGGCAACATTTATATGCAAGATTGGTTTGTCAGGCCACAAATACGATGATGGCTCCACCGCCGACCAAAGCAGTCGTTCTCGATGTCAACCGTAAGTTCAAAAAATATTTTTCTAAATCTAATGTTTTTCTAAATCTATAATAGAGGAAAAAATTCATTATTTGTTTGGTAGATGGCTGTATTGATAGATTACAATTGTAGGCCGACTTTGAAAAGCCTCATTTAAAAAAATGTACTACGGCGTGTTTTTATGTGTCATTAAAAGTTGGCATCATTTAATCATGATGCTAATATGTTACAATACTTGATAATTTTATTATAAAAGAATTTTGAGTAAAAACCTAAAAATTATATGATTTTAGTTTTGTTTTTAAATCAACTAAATATATTGACGAAGTTGCCATTCATCTAAATTATACATTTTCCTACTATAGTAAGATAGTAACCAAATCACGTTAAACTAGTGCTTATTCAAAAAAAAAGGAAGACCTCTCAGAATAAAATACAGAAATGCAAAAAACAGAGTCAAATGATAAATTCTATAATAAATATAATGCTTTTTTCTTTTTTAATATTTATAATTGAATATATCATTATAATATCAAATATACAATATCATTCGTATTTTAATCTAATTATGAAGTGATCAAGTAATGAACATAATATTAGAAAACAGTATATATAAAAATAATGCCGTTAATGAATTTCATGGAGGGTATTGACCTCTAAAGGCCAAATTATGTACCAAAAATATCAAATAAGAACCTAATATTGAAAAAATCTCGGGAAAGAAATTCATATAAAACTCAATTTTGTTAAGATACTATTGCAAATATTGGGGAAAACATAGAAGTAATTGTTTGATAAATTATTTATCATACAAAATAAAAAACAAAACGGAAAAAAAATATCTATGTTTGATATAATTAATAATTATATAATGTTTCTAATAAAAATATAAATATCAAGCTTATGATATCGAGTTGATAAAACGTTATACCATCCCGCGTATTAGGAGCACAAAGTATAATCATAAAATTGAAATTAAGTTTGCGAATTCAAGTGTGCAAGCCTCTAAAATGATTACAAAATATCTTATATATCACATCACAGTACCAAAATTTATGGTAAGATATATGAGAGACTGGGTACGGATGGTTTAAGGTAGTGGTGACAGTGGCAAATTTGTTATGAAACATTTTATAACATTAAAACAATAAAAATTTCAAAATACTATTCAACTTACCTTTCTTCCCAGTTAAATCGTAAATTAAAAAAATTACAAAGAGAAAGTAGTATAACCATAACCAGTCTCTCCTACATAAAGTTAAAAGTGAATGTACTGTTACTTGGCTTAAGAGTGAATAGTGAAAAAAACAATATCGACCTGCGATTTTTATAGGTACATAATTTGAAAGTTCACGTTTTAGCTGTTCTTGCAGTAGCCATGTAAAGTGCCAAGTTGGAATTAATTAAAACGAAACTGCATTTCTATGAAAGCGTTAAATGTTCATCACGAAATGCAATAGTCATAACGTCGGACTTGCGCAATAAAACGCTGTAGTGGCCCATGATGCTAGCTTATAAATGGTTTGAACTTAATGCTAACCTTAATTTATGTAAGAGATAACTTGCTCGAACATGAGTTGTATTTATAAATTGCACTTGCTACGAAACATCTGTATACGATTTACTAGAACTTATATCTGCTATCGTAAAAATAAATGCTGGGTATTTCAAAGTAATAGGATCAAGCAATATGTTTTCAAAGAGAAATATTTTGTGCAAACTTAAGACGTATGTACTACCCGTTTTTAACAGTAGGAAATTATTTATGAATATTTTCATATAAAACAAATTTTCATATAGAATAAAGCAATAAATAATTGTAAAATATTAGGTATTTACAATTATTAATTATGAGTCTAATAGCTATAAAATTTAAGCAGTAATATACGTGTAAGAACGTATAAAAACAGCACTGAAAATTAGTTATTATATATTTAATAAAATGTTACTTGTTTTGAACTTAATTTTGAAATTAATTCTGAATACCAACTATATAAATAACTCTGTTGAAATTTTGTTACAGTTTAGACACCTTAACTTAATAGAGTGCAAAAAAGTTGAAAAACACCTAAAAGACTGCGCAAATTACTGATCTTATCTTTTTCATAAAGCAGTAAAATTGATGTGCCCATGATATGCAATTGACAAGACTTGATATGCCCTAGACAAGGATTAAGAACAAACCGTAGTGTGCAGACTTCAAAAATTACAAAGAACTATATATTAAACGGTCCCATGAATAGAGTAGCAATGGTGGTCAACAAACAGTGTTTGAAACTTAACTTTTTTAACTCCTCACATAATACATGTATCAATCAATATTGTTACTTCTATAAAAGAATAATACTGTTTTTTGTTGAAATGTAAGCTGAAGGACCATATAGCTTTGTGGCTCAACCGTTTTAAATTGTAAAGATTGATTAATAACAAGAAGGTTTACACTAATTTATTTTAGACAGTAAATTTACATTGTTCTGATGGTATTTGTATAGTATTTGAGTATTTGTATGATATTTGAGTTTCTGATGCTGATAGTTTCGCGACCTGGTCTAGGCTATACTATGTGCCTTCAGGTACCTAGAAGGATCCTTTGTAGTTGAATCTTGAGATGATGAGATGCGAACTAGTCCTTGCGTCATTGCAAAATGCAATATTTTCTGAGAAATATAAGATCAACGTTGTCACGTCTAATTTGGCGTGAACAAATACTTTTTAGGATTTGTTAACGTTTTTATATTAGTGTGTTTGAGTCTACATGTAGGTGCATGTGCGGGGGTGTGTACATATGTATAATTTCCGGTATGTGTGTTTGTATGTATTTGTATAAATAACATAAGATTACATTATTATGTTACACTAGCGAACCCGACGAACCCCGTTTCACCACCAGATAGTTCCATTTTATGTAACATTTCGTTTGGTGATGAAAAGATGAAACATTTTTGTTTGTTTTATATTTGAAAAGGAAAAAATTTCATTTTATTTCACAACAGTAATGAATTTATTACGATTACAAAAATGAAGTGTTATTTAGTTAATCTTCTCTGAGTAATTCATTGGTATAATATCAAAATTTTCATTATCAATGTAGTTCGCAGTGGGATCATATTGGAATGCCAAGCAATTGTATGATGCCAATGATCTTCGTGTGCTCACACGTTGTCTCAATCGGCCATTTTCTCTTATTATATTTTGTCTTTCTTTGCTTAATTTCTGTGAATACACTTGTTGCTGGCTTGCATGGCTTGTGCGGCGGCCGATGTTCGCACGTTGTCCTCAAGGCATTTTAGACTATGGACTGAGTAGTGAAATTAACCTCAAATGCACAATCCGCATAATTTACATACGCTATTTTTTTGCTGCTACAGTGGTGTAACAACCGCCTGCTGTCGAAATTGAATGAAAATTTGCACAATACCCGTGATTGATTTGATGGTTTCCAATTAACTGTTAGGAAACGAATAACTTATTTTTTTTTTTACTTTTATTCACAATTTCACTGTGTTACGGTACGGAAGGCTTCAGCAACTTGCCTTAAAGCACAATGCCATACACCACTAGTTACTTGTTTATTATTATATATAATATTCCTACTGTAACTATTTAACTTTGATTGTAAAAGCAAATCACGTCCGACGCCGTGGACACCTCTATAGCTTTATAAATATAGTCGAAGTTTGGTCTCATAATAGTAAATTTAAAGAGCCAATAATCAGCTAATGAAAGCAAAATATCCAGATCTTTATTCGTAAAAACATATGAATCGGTTGAACACTATAGACCGCAATGTGGAAAAACGACTTATATACGTATATGTATATATTGCAAGGGAGATATTACACATAAAACTCTTTGATGCCGCTTCAGTGAGTACTACAGAGAGATATTCTGAAATTGAAAATTCCTTGTCAACCATAACAAAAAATAGAGTTTATGAATATGAGTAGCGTGTGTCCGAGGAGGATCAAATCATTGAAAATTCTAACGAATATAGGCAAAGCGAGCATGCACGCGTTAGAACGAACCTATTATATTATTTATTGCACGACGCTTCGGAAAATTCTATCAATGATATTTCAAACACCGCAACTTTTTTAGTTTTTCTCTGGTTTTCCGACAACTATTCTTATGTCCATGTGTATTTTGTCACGTTTTATATCTGATTTCTAGTACTTGCACAGAATTTATTTATCGACCACAAAAGTATATTGAATTAATATATGAGCTATGAAATCTACTTTTTTGAAGCAGAAACCTTCAAAACGTCGAGAAATTTAAAAACTTTCGATTTTCGGCTCATTTCAATAACTTACCCTACGGTAAGTTAATTAAAAGTATTTGTATATATGTATATACCTCGTCATTCAGGGTCGGAGTACATATATATCACAGAATTTACTGTAGCATTATAAATACTATATATGTTCACAGTGGCGTCGGAACCGTGTGGGCTGTGTGGGCTGGAGCCCACCCATGAATTTTGATGGGTCTAAAAAAAACGAACCCACTGGCTGCCTATCAAAAAAAAAAAAAACGAGCCCACCCATCAAAAATTTGCTTCCGAAAAATAATGATGCAATGAAAAAAGATATATTATTTACGTAATGTAGATTTTTTTAACTTGTAAAGTATTTTCAAAACGAGCAGAAGTTTTTATAGAAATTTGGAATACAATTCTTAATTCAAATGTTAGAATTATATTCTCTAAAGGCAATTCTTACACTACAAAATTCACAAGAAAAACTTAAGAGAAATTTAAAACAACATATAATATCTTCTAGATACTCCATATTTCTGGATGTATCAAATTGGAAAATTCATGAATATTTGAACCAACCAACTAATTAGTTTTTTATGCATTGTTTTGTTCTGGCATAAAGCAATACGATACACATTTTAATTCGTCCCAGGTGTAGAATAAAAAAAATAGTAATAATTGTATAAAATTATTTCATCAATTGATTGATTATACATTTTTATCATTCATTAAGCTTTCATACATTATTTGTCCATATATGTAAAATATTCCCTAAATATATACGATAATTTGTAATTCATTGAGTACTAAGAATGCTTAAGAAATGGTCGTAAATTATAGATAAATCGGCAAAGCACATATGTATTTGATACCTCATTTAACACCAAAAATACCTTTTTGTATCCAAGTCTGTGACATAAATCAACGAAAATACGATGTCTGGAAAACGGGTTCATGATGGATGGATAGAGGTTTTCTATTGACCTTATTTTACATGCCTCAATTCTCAGAGAACGAACAGTTCGAATTGTTAAAATCGGACTATTGATTTACATGGTTTGGACGTCTATCAAATTTTAAGAAACGAACTGTATTTTAAAATAAACGCACAAAATATATAATATAGCTAAAAGTAAACAAATAAAATGTTCTCGTGACAAAAATTTATATGGAAAATGAAGAGTATTTCGCTTAGTCATGAATAACAAAATATGAATGAATTAGAAAATAAAGTTATAGTTATTGCATGCAATTTAAAATTCTATTTAGAATATTTGCTTCTACGATGATGCATAATCTACGACGTAGATGCTGAATTTTTACCAAAACAATGTGGGTAATTTTCATAGAAAATATAATACTAATTTTTATTCTATTAAAATTCAAGGGTACGAAAAATACGGGGCTATGAACCAATTCATCATTTTACGTGTAACCGAAGCCATATAATCAAATTCAAAATACTGACCCAGGTATACAGAAATAATGGATTTATATGTCAAATTCAAAATATTCAAATTTTTATTAATGTGTATATCTTAATTTTGTCAAATATCTAAAATCAAATAAAAAAATCCCTAGATTAAGAAAAAAAAAAAATATTAATGACAGTTACATTAACCAAAAGTTAATAAACAAGGATTTTATTACGACAAAATATATTTAAAATAAGTTACATTTTTATTTGTCAATCGAAAAACGACCAGGATGAAAATCTTTCAGGAAAAATATATCGAAATTCGTAAAAAATCTGTCCAAGACATGGAGAACAAAATACGATGAGTACTAATTAATACGAGAATTCGAAAAGAAAATTATAGTTCATGCATTCAACCTAAAATCATATTGAGGTAAAATATTTGAGTTTACGACGATGTATATACGACGTGAATGCTAAATTATTACTAGGTAAAATCTAGGTAATATTCATGAGAAATATAATACAAATTTTTATTTTATTAAAACCGGAGAGAAATTTTACAAAAATACCATTCATTTCCACCCTTTTACAAGTAACCAAAGCTATAACATCAAATTCAAAGTGCTGAACCAGGAATTCAGGAATCTTGGATTTAAATTCAAAGAGATTCAAAATATTCAATTTTTTTGTTAATATGTATATCTTAATTTTGTCAAATATATAACAACAAATCAGAAGAAAAATTGTCTGGATGGAAGAAAAAACATGAATAAAGTCTAACATTAACATGTATAAAAAATCTAAAGAATTTAATACAACACCAAATCTTTAAAGCAGGTTACTCCTATACAAAATTTTGATTTCAAAATAAAGTCAAATCACTAAACGACAATGATGAAAATCTATTCAGAAAGATTGAAGAGTTAAGCATTATATTTAATAATTACAAATAAACATTTAAGGAGAAAAATACTTATGATTTTTTTTGGATATGATTGATTAATGTAGTGACTAGTATATTTTCGGAAAATGTATAATATGATATTAAGTAAAGTCAATAATCAATAAAATAATCAAATATATAAATAAATATCTACCACAAACTACACATAACCGAAGCTATAAACTACTGACCCAGGAATTCAGAAATATTGGATTTAAATATCAGAATGTAGAACATTAAAATATTTGTTAAATTGTATTTTTTTTAATTTTTTCATTGCAAAAACAAAGCAAAAGAAAATGCACTTAAAAAGAACAAGTAACAATTATCTGAAAAAATCATACTTCAAGTCGAATTATTAAAGTCAGATACTTTATTAAAAGAATAAATCTTTAGAAGAGATCATCATTTTTATAAATGTGATTTCAACAGAAATCCATATAAAAATTAACTAAAGCTTTTTAAGAAACCTCAAAAAATTAGCTTAAAATTTCATCAGTTCGAAACCAACTGCCGTACAGGTAGCATCGGATCAATAAATATTCAATATTTATTTCTTATCAGTTGACCTCAGTTCGCTTCGAACCTTCGGCCAGGTATACTGTGCCTCAAGTTAGTGTAAACAAACATTGTTATCATCCAAAGTGAAATATAAATTGATTTTAATTGTGAAGTGTTATATAATAATCAAATAAATGTACCCGTAAGGGTACATTTATTTTCGTTCATTGAATATATAATTTAAAAAACTGTTAATTAAGGCATAATTAATAATTATGCAAAATGAACCATATAATCCACCAATTCCGTTAGTTGAAGTTGATAAAGTGCTTAACTGCAGTCCCGAAAGTGAACATCTTTTACATGAGTCACAGCCAGCAAGTAATTTCGTAAATCCTACAATATGCAACAACAACATGAATGAAGAACAAATGGAATCCTGCAACACCTGTTTTTATTTACGGTGTAGTTGATTTCCGAGGTATGGTTGATGAAATCAAAACTATTCTAAATATCAAAAATTTTACCACTAAAACATTTCCTAATGATATAATCAAATTTATTGTTTCTTCTGTTGATGATTATAAAAACCTCGTTAAATATCTCCGAGGTCGTAAAGCAGTTTTTCATACCTATCAGATTAGCAGCGAAAGAGCATACAGAGTGGTCATGAAATATATGCATTACTCAACCGATATTACAGAACTAAAAACAGCAATTGAAACTTTTGGGCATAAAGTTAGGAATATAACAAATGTTATTCACTTTAGAAGTAAATTACCACTCAACATGTTTTATGTTGATTTAGAGCCAAGCAGCAATAACTCCGATATCTTCAAATTAAATAAAATCCTAAATCAAATTGTGCATTTTGAACCTCCAATGAGATCATCAGAAATAGCACAGTGCAGTAGATGCCAAATGTATGGTCATACAAAATCTTACTGCAACCGGCCATTTAGGTGTGTAAAATGTGGTGATCAACATGAGAGTAAAAAATGTACAAAATCAAAAGAATTACCTGCATTTTGCACTAATTGTGAAGAGTCCCATACTGCAAATTATAGGGGTTGCCTAACTTATAAAAACCTCTTGAACAGTAAACCTAAAATAAACACCAATAGCAATAGTGCGACTAATCAAAATTATTCGAATAATCATCCAAATTATGCAAAGCATTCTACTTTTAATCATCGTAATGAAAATCTTTTTAATTCAGAACATATGTCATATGCTCAAGCAATCAAATCTAGTAAATCAGAAATTTCAGAAAGTATTAATTCAAGTCTCTTTCATTTTTTGAATGAGTTCAAAAGTATGTTCAATCAGCTCATGCAGCAAAACACAATGATGATAAACATGTTATCCACGCTTATAAATAAACCTAAATAATGTTCAAATTTCTAAGATTAGGATTATGGAATGCAAATGGGCTTTTACAGCATAAAAATAAATTGATAGTGTTCCTTAATGAAAATAAAATTGATATATTACTAGTAAGTGAAACCCACTTCACTAAATACTCCAACTTATTTATTCCTCAGTACTATATTTATCATACATGTCATCCAGATGGTACAGCACACGGTGGCTCAGCCGTATTGATCAAGTCCAACATTTCTCATTATGAACTCCAAAAGTATGACAAAGAATTCCTTCAAGCAACAACAATCCAAGTTCAACTTTCTTCTTTTCCATTAACTATTTCTGCAGTATATTGTCCTCCCCGGCATAAGATTAGCGCTTCACAATTCTCTGATTTTTTTGGGTCGCTTGGAAGTAAATTTATTGTCGGCGGAGACTTTAATAGCAAGCACACGTTTTGGGGATCAAGACTGATCAATCCAAAGGGAAGAACACTTTATGAAGTTCTTGATCAACAATGCTATTCTACTCTTTCCACAGGAACTCCAACCTACTGGCCTACTGACATAAGAAAGAAGCCGGATTTACTGGATTTTTTTATAATAAAAGGTTTAAATTCCAAGTATACTGATGTTAATCCAAGCTATGATCCTTCATCAGATCACTCCCCGATTATTGCCACTATTTCTTCTTCTATTATGAACGTCTGTAATCCTGTTAGACTTCATTCAACAAAAACTAACTGGGAGCTATACCGTTGTAAAATAGAAGAGAAGATAAATCTCAAAATTAGTCTAAAAAATCCAGCAGAGATTGACCACGCTGTTGACAAGTTTAACGAAATTCTTCATGCAGCAGCTGTAATAGCTACTCCAAAAACAACTGTCAAGCAGGAGCAATCGCTGTCCTTGGAAATTAAAAATTTATTAGCAGATAAAAGGAGAGCAAGACGCAAATGGCAATCAAGTCATTTACCTTCGGATAGAAATATTTTTAATAATTTAAGCAACAGGCTTAAATTGAGGCTCAGAGAGATTTCCAACCAGAACTTTAACAAGTATGTATCAAATCTTAATAGATTTGATAATTCAATCTGGAATCCTATTAAACACAAACAAAAACCTCAAATTAGAAATCCACCTATTCGATGGGATGAGCGCAATCACCTACACTGGGCAAGAAGTGACGCAGAAAAAGCTGATCTATTTGCTGAATATCTGAGTTCAGTTTTTCAACCTAATCCAGATCTCTCAAATACAGCGGACACCAGTTTGACTTCATTTACCTTAGTGAACTCTGAAAACAGTATAAACTTCTTCTCTTTAAAAATGATAGTTAAAGAAATTGCTAAACTGAAGAATAGGAAATCTCCTGGATTTGACTTGGTGACTTCAAGAATGCTTAAAGAAATGCCAAAGAAGGGATTTATCCTATTAACTTATATATACAATTCGATAATAAGATTAAACTACTGGCCAACCTTCTATAAAACATCCATAGTAAAAATGATACATAAAAGTGGGAAAGATCCAAACATGGTTTCTTCATATAGACCGATCAGCCTTTTGCCTATCGTCTCGAAAGTGCTTGAAAAACTGCTACTCCAAAACATCTTAGCTAATACAAATATTTTTCCAGACCATCAATTCGGCTTTCGGAACCAACATTCTACAGTTCAACAGTGCCATAGAATTGTAAGCGTTATCAATAATACCTTTGAGGCTAAGAAATTCTGTTCCGCGATTTTTCTAGATGTGAGCCAAGCTTTCGACAAGGTGTGGCATAAAGGCCTTTTATTCAAGATTGGCTCTCTACTTCCAAGTAGGTATTACAATATTCTAGAATCCTACCTTGATGGTAGGAAATTTAGAGTCCGCGTTAACTCAAATACTTCAGCATCTCATCAAATCGAAGCAGGTGTTCCACAGGGAATTGTTTTGGGCCCTTTACTGTATATTCTATTTACATGTGACTTTCCAACATTGCAATCGACCATAACAGCAACTTTCGCTGATGATATTGCAGTACTTTCAACACACATCGATGCATCTGTTGCATCAAGCAATCTGCAAAGCCATCTTAATATTATTGAGGAATGGACAAGGAAATGGCGAATAAAAATTAACGAAAGTAAATCGAATCATATTTCGTTTACTCTCAACAAGTCAACATGCCCAAGTGTTTACTTTTATGGACGAAAAATACCAAGTAATAATTGTGTCAAATACTTGGGTATGCATCTTGATCGTAGACTGACCTGGAGAGATCACATTTGCTCAAAAGTAAAAGCGATAAAAATTAGAACTGCAGAAATATATTGACTATTAGGACGCAAGTCAAAATTATCCCTTGAAAATAAATTATTAATTTATAAAACAGTGATAAAACCTATATGGACTTACGGTATTGAATTATGGGGATGTGCCAGCAAGTCTCATATAGCATTAAGGGGGTTGTTCTTTTTTATTTTTCTTTGCTTCGGTTTTGAGATTTTTTGATATTATGAAAGATAAAAACCTAAGAATCATTTAAAAAAAAAATCATCTCAATATCTATTTTTTTGAAGAAGTTATAGATATATATATCTCTATATGTATGATCCTCTGAAAGCGTTTTTTTATCGCTCCGCGAGCTATTGTATGCCAGATTCCTCTTTTTCATTATAATACCTCATGCACATGACCTTTTTAAGGTGTCAGCATCTTTGAACACCAATGTGTATTTAGTACATTAAATTAAATGGTGTATTCAGTACATTATATTAAGAACTTTAAATACGTTTTTCTCAAATTGACTTTTTTCAATGCGGTGCCACAAATTAAACAAAAACTACAAGTCGGATCGACTTGCATTTTTTTTTAATTTGTTCACCACTGCAATATCGAGTCCCCCTACCTCAAACAACTTGATAACATTACGCAAAAAAATTTTGCGAAGCTTCTCGCCCCAAAAAAAGGCCTTTTTTGACACTTTTTTTTAAAATAGCTGCCATTTTTTTCCTTCTTGCTTTTTTTCTTTTATTTTGGTAGGGGGACTGGAAACAAACTTCTTCTTCAACGTAATTTCTTTTTTTTTGTTTCGGGCGATGCGCAACGGATTTATCTGTGGCACCGCAAAAGAGATCGATTTTGCAAGACCGACTTTGGCGCCCCCTGGTTAAAAAATGACGGCGCAAAAAGAAAAGAATAAAATCACGTAATATTCTATGAATTTGTAATTTTTGTTTAAAAAAAACCGCATGTCTCTATGATAAATACATTTCGAAAAAAAAACAAAAACAAATACCTTGCATTTTTTGTAACGAAAAAAGAACAACCCCCTTAATGCAGCGTGCCCAATCAAAAATACTCAGACAGATAGTTGATGCCCCGTGGTTCGTCAGTAACAAGACCATACATGACGATCTGAATATTTTATATATCGAGGAAGTAATAAGAAACTTCAGTGTCCACCACTTTCAAAAACTAGAAGCCCACCCAAATAAAATAGTTGCACAACTGCTTGAGATGCCACATTCCAGGAGGCTCAAGCGTAAATCACCAATGGATAATATCCTAATCTAGCAAATTGTTTAATGGAACAATTTCTATATTTTTTTAGAGTAATCATCAAAATATGTTAGTTAAGTTAATTTAATTTTTTTTTTGTAGTATTATTATATTATTTTATTATTTACTATTATTATATGTTACTATTATTATTAGTTACTATTTTTATGTTATTATTTTTATTTATTCTTATTTAGTTTATTCTTTTTAGTTTATATATAAGCAATGCAGCTCATAGAATATAAGTACTGTTCTGATTGCTGTAAAATAATAAATGAATAAAAAAAAAAAAAAAAATTTCATAATCGGAAATAAACATTGAAGTACAAACATATTTATGACTTGTTTAATATGTTTGATTATAAATTATAGCAGAGGTTAGATAATACTCAAATATACAAAAAAGTCAAGATATTTTAATTTCGGTCACTTTAATACCACAAATACACAAAAGCAGTTGTGATTAATGCGTTTACCAGCCATTCGAACAAACTTCACGAATTTTTATATATGAATTTTTTTATACGTTCCAATGTTGATTGAAAACAACTACAGCAAACTAAAAAGTATGTAAATTAATTTAAAATATCTAAATATATACAATCACAACTAAAAAAGACAAAAAACATGTTGCACAAACAAATATTTTCAAAATAAAATTGTAGTACAATTATTAATTTAATTAAACATGTTTAATAACACCAATTATTCAGAAATACTTCAAAACTTATTGTCTAAGATTATATAGATTTGGTGCATCATTAAAGAAACATTATATGCTTTTTAAAAGATCCATAAAGCATATATTTTCTGCGTGACGAGATCAAAATTTTTGCAATTACAACATTTTCGATTGAATTAAATGCACGTATGTAAGAATATCTCTTCACAATTTTCAAAAAAAACATGTGTGGTCAATGCACAAGTTTTACTATAAAATCATTTTTAAAATTTCGGATTTTCTACCGATCGTTTTTAAAAGAAGACAAAAACATGTTGCACACAAATTAATAAAATAAATAATAATATATCATAAATTATTATTATTAATAATAATTAATAATAAATTAATATAATTATATCGATTAGAGTATGCTTGTTTTACAATACCAATTATCATTCATGAAGGTTTGGTGCATCATTAAAATCTTGATATGCAGATATTTCTATTCAAATGACCCATAAAAATGTATTACCTTCGTGACTTGAGATCAAAATTTCCGCAGTTGTTACTTGTTCGATTGAATCGGGCGTACATTAAAATCGAAATAAATGCTTTTTTTAAATGTATGTAAATAGCATCCTTTATATGCAATTTCATTGCAAACTTATCGAGATGAGAGTACGGCTATGAAACTATCAAAAAACCATTGACTTCCGCTTCGTCAGCGATTTGGATTATATATGAGAAGGTACAGCTCGAAACGTGTCTCGTAAACGATAACATTTCACTAGAAATAATTTATGGCCAGAATAGAAAAGATATGATAAAGATATTAAAAAGTATTTTTTGTATCAAGGTCATTTAATAAAACTAATTGCACTAATATTTTCTTCTACCAAACGGTGAAAGCTAAATTGTGCGATATATTAAAATGGATAATTGTGTCTACAATATTTGGCATTTGAATAATTGAGAAAATCTAATATATTTCAATATTCTTTTTTCATTGCCAAGATCAACTTTTTAACTTCTCGTAGGGTAAGTTATTGTAATCGTCCAAAAATCGAAATTGAAAATTTTTACGTTTCTTCACGTTTTGAAGGTTTCTGAACTTTTTGGCATACTCAGAAAAAATGGATGTGTGTGTGTAAGTATGTATGGATACAATTTTTCGTCCACGTTTTCGAGAGCACGAATTAACCGATTTGAATGGTTCGAAAAACATTCGATTTCTATTGATAGGGAGATGTGCTGCTGTGATGAACTTTTCGGGCGAGACAGCTGTCAATTAAGCTCGAATATTATCTTTTAACATTTTAGACTTTCTATAGTTTTAAGCTTATTAGCATAACGCTTGCTATACAAAAATTCCCACAGAAAAATCTTGGTGGTGTGCTATACAAATCTGAAAATCTTGGCACGGCAAGTCAATATATCGTTTTTGGATACAACTCGTACCGCAAATTTCCGACGCAAGTAGTCCATTTTTTGCTAATCTTTTCTGGCATGTTTTCCTCAAAATTGGCTGGACCGATTTCAAAAATTTAGAAGCCATACGATGTATCTCGATGAGGATATTGTTTTTCAGTTTTGTGCGACAATCGGCCAAGCCGTTTCTTTAACACAGCCGAGAAGTGAAAAAATTTTCGTCCGCGTTTTAGCACTTAATTCTGAATCGATTTTGAAAATTCGAAAACCGTTCTTATTGGTTGGGAATCGTACTGATTAGTTTTTGGTAGAGATCGGTCGGGCCGTTTTCTTGTAATAAAGCGTATTATTTCTTCAGAAATCGCTTAAAAAACTGGTCCAATAACAAGAGTTTAGAAATAAAAACCACATGCTCTTTTCTGTCGAGCACATAGCGAACGAAGCGCGATCGCACCGCCGTCGCAAGTTCGGCAATCAATCAAGTAATTGCAAAAGCGTACAAGAATCGAATCCCGAGTCAGTCCTATATTACTATTGCAAACGTATTGACTTCTTTCAATTCCTATTGTACATAGTATAAATTCAGACGAAAAAAAACTACTATCCCAAGTAATCACCCGGAAAAGATCACAGGGATCAACTAATCTATTTTAAGCGTCCATTCGGGGCCACATTTGACCTGCTCTGCGGGCAGTCGCTATAACGCTCTACTAAGATTTTTCCTAGGCGAACACATTCACGATCGGCACAGGCAGTAGCGCAGGAAAGCCTTTGTTACGAATGACGTGTTATTCTGTACGGCAGACCGCAAGTCCAAGATCACATGTATTATTGCAGACGGGCCCGATTTTAATCAAGTAGAACTTGAAGAATTGTCAAATGCCACGAGATGTTTTTGTCACAAATAAAACGGAATCTAAGAGAAAAACATTCACTATGCCAACATAACTTTATTCTGTATTATATATATATATATATATATATATATATATATATATATATATATATATACTAGCTGACCCGGCAAACGTTGTTTTGCCTTCAAAAATATTTTGACCGCCTTGCAGTGGTTATTATTTGAACAACATGGATCAACCTGGATCCAATACCATTGATCAAAATTTCCTTAAAATTTATATTTAAAAAAAAATTAAAGTTTAGCATAAATTTATAAAATGTATCATAAGTAATCCAGTGATAGAAGTATTCGATGCAAGTTAGTTGTGAAGATTTTCTATTAGTATCTTTATTTTTCAATTTCTAACCAGCGATATTTAATTATATATATATATATATATATATATATATATATATATATATATATGTGTGTGTGTGTATTATATATTTAAATATTATTTAAAAAAATACTTCTAAATAATTATCGTTATAATTACAAATAATTATAATATATAGTATTCTAAGCAAATTTGCTATTAACTTAAAGCACCACCTATATTACTTTCAATATATGTACATATATTTCATAAACACCATTATGGAAACATACAATTAACTGCATAATATTTTCCTAGAATTAAATATCACAATATATAAAATATATACATTATAAATAATTTATTACATTACATATATTATTCTAATTTCAATTATTTACACGTTTCAACATCTAACATTCCATATGGCTCTATCAAATATTTCCATTCAATTATTATTACTCAATAATGAAAACTTTTATAAATCCAGTTTAAAACTAATTGATGCACGGTATTTTTGAACAAATCCTCTTTGATCAATATATAATTACCCATGCAAAGAACATTGATTTTCTAATTTAAGTCCAAAAACGGGCATTGTTTGTCCCTGAGTCTTGGTGATAGTCATCGTAAATGCCAATCGTATCAGAAATTGTAACCTCTTAAATAGTATCGTGCAATCTGATGGTATCGTAGGAATCCGTTGTATAAAAATCACTTCTCATGCAGCATTCCTTGCAATATTTCATATAGCTGTATCAAATATTCCCATTCAATTAATATTACTCAATAATGAATGCTTTTCTAAATCTAGTTTAAAACTAATTGATGCACAGTATCTTTGACCAAATTCTCTTTGATCAACCAATAATTACCTGTGAAAAAAACATTGATTTTCTAATTTAAGTCCAAAATCGGGCATTGTTTGTCCCTTAGCCTTGGTGATAGTCATTGCAAATGCCAATCATGTCAGAAATTGTAACCTCTTAAATGGTATCGTGCAATCTGATGGTATCGAAGAAATCCGTTGTGTAAGAATAACTTCTCATTTAAAACTTTCTTGCAGCACATGCCTTCTGTTTTATTTCTAAAGTTCATTGCCTTGTTCATTACCATAAATGATGTTCGTGTTAATGTAGAGCATGTTTGTTGTCTTCGTCAATCTTGGGCTGTAATATTAACACAATCTGCTGCAGGCTGTAATAATAACACATTTTATTCATTGTAGTTTTCTGCTTAATAAATTTACTATCAAACACTTACTATGTATTAATACTTACTTGGTTATTTTTCTTTCTTGGTATATATGTACAAACATACCATGAATCGTAATATTCTCTGCTAAAACTCTTCTTTCAATAAGCAGGATTATTTTCAAGCAAACTTGAGTTCATAAACGATTCGATTAATAAACATCAATAATTAATTATCAATAACCTGACTTTATACTTTTTTACCATTCATAAGCATCAATAATGATCAATAACCTCACTTTACACACGCATGCTTCTTTATCATGTTACCAACCATAGACTCATAGAAACGCAACGACTCGTTGCATTCGTTGCTCTGTGGCCTTTGATCTAAAGTTATAACTCTCGACAAGCTCAAACTATGGTAAAACGTCAAAATATTTTTTAATTAAATAATATGAAATTGTGGCTATTAATTAAGATTTTTAATATACCCTATGTCCTAAATGAGATCCATATGCACACGGTTAGCAAAACAAATTTTAAATCGGTTCAGTATTTTAGGCGTTCATCGCGGACAACGGCTGTGACACTAAATTTATATATTAATTAAGATATATATGCCAAAAGGCTTTTTTTTTTTACTAGACCTGCCTTCATGAAAACTTAATTAGTTGTTCATCCTGTCAATACAAGTAAATCTGCACGCACGCACACACACACACATACATTTTTTTTAGGTATGCCAAAACATTCAGAAACCTTTGAAATGTAAAGATATATAAGAATTTTCATTTTCGATTTCTTTGCGATTACTATAACTTACCCTACGGGAAGATAATATAATGTATTTTTACGTTGTCAATTTTTAATTGATAGAAAGTTATTGGTGGAAAGTGTAGTAAGCAAAATACGTTTGTGAGATTCTTAAAATATAGTTTTATTAAAAATTAATAGTATAGTAGTTAATGAAGTTAAATGTGTTTGACTGAATTTCAATTTAACAAATAATAGTTTTATGGTCAGGGGCAGTAGTGATAGTTGAAATATAAAATTAGTTAGATCTGAAGTTAAACAAATTAATATAGGAAAGAAAACAATATAAAAAATGTATATTATTACTGTCAAGAATTATAGAACGCAATTAAATATCAATTAATCAAAGTTATACTAATTGCATACTATAGGAATGTGTAAACATATATTCATCATATAAAAATATACTATAAATAAAAAGTTATATCGCTGGCACATAACAACATAACTTAAAAATAAATTATCTGGTCTTTTTCGTAAATCAAAAATTAATGAA
The DNA here is from genome assembly GCF_003426905.1 of Ctenocephalides felis. Taxonomy (NCBI): domain Eukaryota; kingdom Metazoa; phylum Arthropoda; class Insecta; order Siphonaptera; family Pulicidae; genus Ctenocephalides; species Ctenocephalides felis. Next base: position 9,286,163 of record NW_020539726.1, on the reverse strand, counting down.
TTAATGAAAAGCATGGTAATAATATATCAAAATCTTGAAACTCTAAATGTGCTAATTCATTTTAAATAGAATCAGTTTCAGAGTAGGATGGCTTTTGCAAAGACTATTGATATGATCTAGTAACATTTATATATGACATGCTTTGCAGTTGATTAACTATTAACCCTTGCCGCCGCTCCGACGGCAAAAGACGTATCAATTTTTTTTTGTAGATATGTTTTTTGTAGATAGGAAAAACATGCTGCAAATTGCATTTCAGCATCTTATTTAAATTGTGATATAACATGTCAAATTTTAAAATATACACATGAAAATGAATTAACTCTTACAATTTAAAATTAAGAACATTATTAACTATTTCAAAATATGGGACTCGGAATTAATATTACATTTCATTGAAACTAATAAATGGTTCCACAAATAAATCGGATACAATTATTATCTATATATTTACAAGTGAAGTCGATTATCGAACTCTAGGAGGTTTGCAAATCATTTATATATGGTGTAAATAATGTTAGCGTTGAAATATATAAAAAATTATAAAACAGAAATGTAAATTTTTAGAAAAAGTTTTCAATCAATTAACAAATTGGACGCAAATAACGTCGCAATGAAGTTCAACAAATGGGAAAACCGTGAGATTATTTGTTGAATAAAATCATGAGATTATAATAATATCACTATCAACTAATCTAAAATTACATAATTGACTAAGAGCAATATAAGGTATTGCATTGAAATAAAATATTTTTTATTTAATTTTTTTTATTTAATGTTAAATTGTTTTAGAAAGTTAAACTATATGCATATTGATGGTGTCAAATATATGATAAAAGTATGTATGGGGGGATGCAATTAGAAATATTGATAAACATAACTTAATTGACAAGTGTAAAATAATCTTTTAATAAACTTTTTACGTAGGTTGTTTGCAAACATGTGATGCAAAGTCTTATTTTTAATAGGCTTATAAAATTCAATTAATCAATGAAGGTAAATACATTATAAAGTGTGATCACAAAAATCTGAAATTTTCTATTTCTATTGAGTCCAAATATAATTAATTTCTTGTGTGACAAAAGATAGAAGACATAGTCTTTTGTCATGATAATGTAATCTTGGTTTAAAAATTTATATTTACATTAAAATTACTTTGTTTAAAAATTATATACAATTTCGAAGATCGTTTATTCAAATTATTTTTCTAGAACAAACTTCAGTTTATTTTGATCCAAAGTTTATTTTTAAATCAAGAGCCCTCCACTGTGCAAGAATTCTTTTTTTTCGGACGACCATTCAATTTTCTAAATCTACATCGTTCATGGAATTTTATTGTTCTTTGTCTGCCTACATCCCAACACACCATGAACACACGAGTAATAAAGTTGTCCGACTCAAGCCCAACCATTGAAGAAAACTGCCAAAAAAGCTCATAAGGATAATTTCTGCTGCGTTATGTATGATTACGTTTTATCCTCGGATAATAAAGATTTGATTGAATTGTAGAACATTACTATATATGAGAAGGCACTTATTTTTATTATGACCAGAAGATATTGAAGCTTTGCATTTACACTAATCGAATTTGTCCTTGAGGGTAATATTCTTTGCAAAATCGTTGATTCTAATAATCATATGTAATTTATGTGATAAATGTTTATTTCACGCAGTATATAAATATAAATATATATATATACATATATATATATATATATATATATATATATATATATATGAAAAATTAAATTAAATTTTGTATGAAAGAGCACAATCAATAACCAATAACAAATTTTATAAATGTGTCCATGCTAACAATTCAAAATGTTTTATGATAATATGTTCAGGAGCGGTTTTATTGATCAAATACCAATGGGCATATGTTGTAGTCTTTAATATTTTACTTGCAAATGGTTCAAGAATATCTTATTTGTAATACGTTTATTCTTTCAGTTGTTTTTTTATTAATTCCAAAATAGAGTATATCTAAAAATATAAATAAAATATGCATTAGAATGATATTAGCTATAAATTATACGTCATACTAATTTTATAAATATTATTACTTTGTGTCGGATATGGGTATCAAATTGTAATAAAATATTTTCTTTTCTTTAAATATTATTTCATATTTAAATCGTGATTTGTAATATTTATGAGACATTTATTTGAAGAAATAGGGTAAGCAAATCAAATGTAAATTAGAAATGAATTTATCTCGAACTTTCTAGAAAAATTTACAACTGTCATTTCGCAGTGTCGTCTTAAAATTCATAACTGTGTTCTGAATAAAAAATGTGATTTATAACATTGCCTATTCCAACTTAGGTTAAATATATTGGAATGTATTTGTATTTTCTTTTTGGAGTCTCCAAAAACAATTGAATTTTTCAATTTTCAATTTATTTCTTTCAATTTTTTCTAATGTATGCCAAAATGTTCAGGATCATTTGTAATGTAAAGATATATAAAAATATTTTGATTTTTTGCGATACTATAACTCCTTCTAAGAAAAGTTAATATCATCTTGAAATAAGGACTTTAATATAAAATAACTATACTATAAAGATATAAAAATAAGATAGTTGAACAACTTAGGTTTATGGTTATTGGGGTTATGCTGTAAATTATTATTTTGAGAAACTTAATTATTAAATATAAATAAAAAATATTTGTTTTATATTAATACAAAATAATTATATTAATAACAGGTAGAAAAATATGTGTTCATTAATACTTGATTTCATTAAATTTTAGGTTTAAGGATAAACAAGTATTATTCTTATTTTTGAATTATCTCTTGAAAATTGTTTTCTTTTTAAGTAATTAACTTTTTCGTTCATTATTTTTCAATGTTTATACGTTTGCCAGGGTGAAGGTTCAATTGGTCCGATTCACTCCACAAACGTGAAAGCCGTTACGAGCCGTATATGAACTATTGAATTAAACAATATTAAGAATTAAATCTATAAAATAATAATTTAACGAAACCTTTTAAATATTGTAGTTAAAAAATCCTAATATCCTTCGTTTTCGGGATATCTTTTTACCCGTAAAACTTTAAAAAGCTACGCTCTACCCTAATCGACAAGATTTAAAACAACATAATGTTTGATTAACATTAGCAAATTCACGCAACATGCACACAAATTGATTTATTTTGGATCATGTAAATTTGGTCAATTATTCTTGCTGCTAATTGATATGCGTCAGATAAACGGGGCGCTAAAATGCATTCATTGTGAACTTCAATTCGCAATGCCACATATGTAAATTCAATATCGCCTGAGTCGAGCTAAATAATTGCATACATAAAATCTTTGATTGCACCCATACACGAATAAATGTATTAAGTGTTGCGTCTATATTTAATTTATATGTGAAATAATAAATATATGGTAAATGATCACAATTATGAGAAAAAGTATTATTTTTATACAATTTTGAACTTGTTGCCAAAAATTCTAGAATTATATACATATTTTTCTGTATTAACAAAAACCGTATACAAACTTATCCATTGAGTTTTTTAATAATTAATTGGCGTGGTAAGTTTTTTTTATTATATATTTTTTTAAAAATATATTTTTTTGAACTTTTGTATATTTTCTAATTATAGATAATTAAGAATTGTGTCAATTATATCAAATTTTTTAACATAAGTGTTTTTATTTAAATGTATATATATTTTTATTTACATATGAGGCCCCATTTTACACCCAAGATATAAAATACGTGTAAGTTCATTCTTATGGAAAATTCGTGCTAAACAAAAATTACTATAAAAGCCCTTTTCTTTAGTTTTAGGTATGATGGATAACAAATAAATTGAACCAACAATGAATATTAATACATTTAATAACAAACACATTTAACAAATTATAAGAGAATTATTTCAATAACAAAAAATAATTGTGTTATGTGCCCATCTTGATAAAATTTACTCTATCAAATATTATATTAACACTAATTTAAACAAAGTTTAAAAACAATAATGCTCTTTGTCTTTGTTTATAGTCTACATATTTCTATCATCAACAGTCTACTATCTTATCTACATATTTTTATTATAGACTAAGAATTGGTAACTGTACCACACATTTTGTTGTGTTGTACTTTGACGTAAAATATTTTGCCAGGAAATCTATGAAAATGTTATTTAATCAAAGCTTAATGTTCATATTATAGTTACGTGTACATGCAAAGTATATACGTTTAATAAAAATAAATTGAATTATAAATATTTTTATAAAAAAAATTATATAAATATTTTTATTTAATTATCTAGGATTAAATAATTAGTATTATAAATAATTTATAAATAAAATGATTATCTAGATTTTCCATTAATATACTTTTTCTTCGTTCATTTAAAATAGTATACTATAAATTAAAACAACAAATGTATAATATTAATTATTAGCATTAGCCGTAGGTCTATTTGCATTTGGAAATAAACTATACCAGAGATGAGTACGTACGGTCCGTGAGCTACTTGCATTTCGCGAAAAATAGGGAAACTAGTTTGGTTGGCCTTGAGGCAAGTTACATGAACTTCCCGATATGTGTAATTAATCGACCTAATCAATCAAAACTAAATTTATTTATGATTGATTAAAAGTATTCCAAGTGGATTTATTACACATAATTGAAAAACGAACGAACACTTTGGCACGGAATTTTTTCTAAAAGTAAATTTTCAGATATCAACAATTCTTATAATGGAACCAGTTTCCATAGGACTTTAATGGCTTGGTATATTCATTAAAACCCAGTACTCCAACGTTATACCAAGTAAAATCGTCCAATTTTAATTTTAACAAACGTCAAAAAAACTACTAATTTTCTTAAACTTTGATGAATTTTTAAAATTAAACTACTTGTCGTAAGGTCGTAATATTTCAATAAGTCGTATAAGACCATGATATATATCATCAAAAAAAGTTTCATAAAAATCGGCTCAAATTTTCTTCAACAGTTAATAACAAGAAAACTGCTCGGTAGATTTTCACCTAAAACTAATCAGTATCATTCCCCATTAATATCTTTCGAACAGTTTTTGATTTTTCAAAATCGATTCAGGAGTAATAGCTTAAATGTGGACGAAAAGAAACATAGTCGCACAAAACTGACAAACGATAGTCCTCATCGAGATACATCAAATGGCTTTTAAATTTCTGAAATCGGTTCAGGCATTTTTGAGAAAACGTCGATGAAGTCTAATTTTGCCAAATGCCAAAAAACGATACCAATTTTTTCAAACTTTCAAGAATTTTTAAAGCTAAACCAATTGTCGTAGAGCCCTAATATTTTAGTATGATCTAGAAGACTATGGTATCTACCGTCAAAAAAATAATAATAAAAATCGTCGAAAAATTTTTTTTTAACACTTTATTACAAGAAAACGGCCCGGCCGATCTCTACCAACAACTAATCAGCACGATTCTCAACCAATATCTTTCGAACGATTTTTGAATTTTCAAGATCGATTCAGAACTGCGGGCTAAAACGTGGACGAAAATTTTTTTTACTTTTCTGCTATTTACAAAGAAACGGCTTGGCTGATCGTCGCGCAAAATTGATAAACGCTAGTCCTTATCGAGATACATCGAATGGCTTTCAAATTTTTGAAATCGGTCCAGCCATTTTTGAGAAAACGTCGATTAACGGCAAAAAATCTCTTCACACACACACACACACGCTCACATACACACACAAATACTTATTCCAAATTTGGTCTCGAATTAGCGAATCGGATTTTTTGATGAAAACATAAATGTTTTTTTTTCTTTATGAATGGATGCTTTCATAATATATGGTTAGTATAATGTAAATAACTTTAGAATCAGTGTTCAAATTTTGAATACAGTGGCAAATAAAACGTTTATGTATTATTTATTAAAAGAAAAAAAAAGTATATTATATTCGAAATGATCTTTAGTATTAACGCTTTTATCATTCTCGATTAGTTTTGATTATGGTTCTGCAGAATTCTTTATATTTAACTACTAATAAATCATACATAAAAATTAAAACACTTGCTAAAAGAAGAATTTTAATTTATGAATACAAGTAAAATTGATAATTTATTAATGAATCAATAACATTCTATATATTTTAGAAAAAAATAATACATCATTACTTACTATTATTATCATTATAAAAATATTATATTTTTTTATTATTCCTATGGGCTTCTTTGTCATGTCAACTGCAAGGTGTTGAAGAGAACAATTCCCATATTAAATAATATTATTATATCAAATTATACCGAAAATGCTTTATATTTTAAATTTATGATGCAATTGATGTCAAATTATTCTACCTCAAATGAAACTTTAAATTGAACGATGTTTGTGATCGGAATTCAATTTGCTATCGAAATACTAAAAGCTCTTTCTGTAATTCCAATTGACCGAGCAAACGAATGCCCCGTCGAAGAAATATTGATAGTTTGATGTGGCTGCCGAGCGGGCGTGGAATGTTTCATTAGACGGCTCGGCCGGAATTTGAACTTCGCATTTTGGCACTGAATATTATCTATTGACTGAGTTGTACACATAAATGAATACATATAATTGATTAAACTAATTTGATTAAACAAAATATTTTGAAGTAAAACTTCTTTAGGCGCTATTAAGGGCAACTCAGCAAAAATTCAATTTGCTAAGTTTCATCAATCAACTGTCAAAGCATGCAATTTTATGCATGTCTCATCTTCAAAGTAAAGTGTTAAAAATTATACATTTAGATGAATGATGAACGAAATGATAACTCTTCATTCCTGTGTTACTCTACATAAGTAAGATAAATACAAAACTATATCAAAAATTATAAAATGTCTTGATCTCGAATTATTTTATATTTCTAATGAAGGTTCAAGTCTTTTAAATACTAATTACAATAAGATATTATTACACCATGCTTGAGATTTCAATGTCGAGCACCACTATTCATGCAGATTTCAAAAAATGTATAGAATTTGCATAGCTGAACGTCAATTATCTCAAACCAATTATTATCATATTTGAAGTGCGATAGTAATTATTTCATTGTTTTAAAGTATTAGATTAGTGGTTGACATTTACAAAATGTATGTATTACTAGTGTTACAATATATCCAATAAACAATATTTTAAATTCTTGCCTAAATTTTTTTTATGACTTAATAGACTTCTTGTATAATAGCTAAACTAGTGGGGTGTATAGCATCGTGCCTTAAGGCAAATTGTTGGAACTTCCCGTACCGTAACGAAATGTTCGAAAAATACTAAATGTTTTCAAATAGAATATTAAAAATATTGTAACATTGTCTAATATTTATGAGAATTATTTAAACTGAATTGCAAAGTTGAAATTATCTGTTTGAAGTATATTAGAACTCTAGCAAGAATTAAAAATTAAATCTGAATTATTTTCGATATACTAATTTTTTTTTTTTGAAAAAGAAAAAAAAAATTAAAAAAAAGTTGAATAAAATTTTTTTTTTCAAAATCTTTCAATTATTTCAAAATTTCAATTATTTTGTTAAAACCAGCAGAAAGTACTTTGAATCATTTAAATCGGACGCTTAGTTCTCTCAAAAAACTGCCATTTTTTGCACATTTAGCTCCGTATCTTTGAAATGGCTGGACCTACATTTGCAAAATCTAATAAACACTTCTCCCAATCATTACTAATTGAATGTTTCTTAGATCATTCCAATCGGATGCTCCATTCTCTCAAAAACTAGATTTCTATTTCCTGCACCCTTTGCTCTTTATCTCCGTAACTGCTAAACCTGCCTTTGTCAAAAACTAATCAGCATATGTTCGGCATATGAACTATAGAAAAGCAAATTTTGTAGGTGAACATAAAAATATCGAGTGTCAAAATATACTTCTACTGGTTTTGTCAGTATTCATATCTTTACTTCAGTATTTATATTATCCCATATCGTCTTACACTGTTTTTGACTTCTAATTACTTTGAACAAAAGGAAACGCAAAACCGGAGATAAAATGCGTGATAATTTTATTTATAACATGAATACACCTGTAAAATATCGCACAAAACATTTTCAAAATCTAATTAATTGAATATTTAAAAAACTATTTACTGAAACAATAGGTAAACAAATAAACAGTAGATGGAAAAAAATTAAGAGTAATTTTTTCAATACTTATGATTAGATGTGAAATTTTATTTGAACCCGTGTGTTATTTTTCGAATATGGTAATAATATTTGTTAACTTCTCGTAGGGTAAGTTAAAATGATCGAAAAAAATCGAAAACGCATAAACTTACATTTCAGGACAATTTGAACATTTTTGCAAACCTAAGAAAAAATGGATTTATGTGTATATGTAGTTTGTAAGTGTGTATGTGTGGATACAATTTTTGTTCACGATTTCCAGAGCACATTTGATTTCTAGTGACAGTTTGCTGATTAGTTGCCTGGCAAAGACAGTTCAAGCTGTTTCGAAGATGAGGGATAAAAGTAACAAGAATGGTAATTTTGAGAGAAAGGAACGTCAGATTTTAATGATTCTTGAAAAGATATTACTGGTAAAAATATATCACAAAAATTAGCTAAATTTTGCATCTAGCGGAGATCCAGCGAAATAAGATTTATAAAAAATGGCTTTAGGCGGTCAAAAATGATCATTAAACATATGCATATCAAATTATCAGATATTTTATAGAAATTTTAATAATAATTGCAAAGTTTCTAAGATTTTTAATCCAATACCAATATTTATAATGTTTAACCGTTAGACTGCATAGATCTCAAAATTTGCGTGCTGTCTATAAATGTACACCTACCACCTACTTATAAATGTGCTGCGGTGTCAGGACGATTGAAATTCTCACGTGACCGTACTCAAAACCAGAGACAAACGTCCCTGGTAGAAGACAACGTGCAAAACTAGACAAGGGAATTCGGAATTTCTAATCTGTGTCTCACCATATACACTATATTCGACATATACGACGACGCAACCTTCTTATGTGAGCTTTTCTTCACAATTTGAAGTGTTCATGACTTCCTACAGTTATTTACAAGAAACTGCAATAGTAATGATTTGAGTATGCATTTAAACGAAATTTTTAATCTAATTTCAAATTATTCAAAACTCAAAGTTTGCCCAAAATTTATCGATTCACTATGATAAAATTTTTAGTCCGTAAGGTGTTTTGATTTCTACTATATATAGGAGGATAGAAGCACATGTTTCGACTGAATCGTTGTTTCTTGAGAGTCTACTTATACAAAACAAAACACAGTCATGCGAGAAAAATAAGACTTTTTGTGACTATTCTATACTTAGTAACATGGTAAAGTTATTACATTTCCAGCTATATTGAAATAATGGGATATAATTGGAAACAAGTTTAAAACTAGCTGTAAGTGGAATTCTGTCTTGAGGCAATTATGGCATCATGCCTTAAGGCAAATTGCTGGAACTTCCCGTACCGTAACGAAATGTTCGTGGAATACTGAATGTTTTCAAATAGATTATTATAAATATTGTAACATTGTCTAATATTTATAAGAATTATATAAACTGAATTGCAGAGTTGAAATTATTTGTAAAGTATATCAGAATTAAAAATAAAATCTGAAATATTTCGATATACAAAAAAAAAGAAAAAAAGAAAAAAAAAATGGAACATATTTTTTTTTCCAAAATCAATTATTTTGTTAAGACAAGCAGAAAGTTCTTTGAATCATTTAAATCGGACGCTTAGTTCTCTCAAAAATTGCCATTTTTTTCATATTTAGCTCCGTATCTTCAAAATGGCTGGGCCTGCCTTTGCCAAAAACTAATAAACACTTCTCCCAATCATTACTAATTGAACGTTTTTTAGATCATTCAAATCGGATACTCCGTTCTCTCAAAAATTCGATTTCTATTTTCTGCACTCTTTTCTCCGTATCTCCGAAACGGCTGGACCTGCCTTTGCCAAAAACTAATCAGCTCTTTTCCCTATCAATAGGAATCGAATGTTTTTTGAACCATTCAAATCGGTTGATCCGTACGCCCGAAAACGTAGACGAAAATTTGTATCCATACATACATACACACACACACATCCATTTTTTCTGAGGTATGCCAAAACGTTCAGAAACCTTCAAAACGTCGAGAAATGTAAAAATTTTCAATTCCGATTTTCGGCCCATTACAATAACTTACCCTACGGGAAGTTAATAATCTTATTGCATTGGTGATTTGGGCGCAAAATATTTTTAGTCCAGTACGAGAAAAAAGTTCCAAATTTGGTAATTTAAAACAACTGACCATATTGAACTTTTAGCTCTTGTCGAGGTTTGATAAGACTTTGTTGTTTTAGGAAAAGTTCAATATGTATTATTAGTTGTTATTGTTATTTTCCCTTGAGGCAATTTACATAAATTTCTCGATATGTGTAAATAATCGACTTAATCAATAAAAAATAAATTAATTTATGAGTGATTAAAAGTATTTCGAGTGTGATTTTTTTAACATAATTGAAAACGAACGAACACGTTGACTCTGAGTATTTTCTAGAAGCAAATTTTCAAAAATCAATAATTTTTATAATTGAACCAGTTTCCGTAAAAATATAATGGTTTAGTATGTTCATTAAACGATTTGTTGTAAGGCCGTAATACTTCAATAAGTTTTATAAGACCATGAAATATTTCCAAAAAAGTTCCATAACTAGAGGTGTATGGCATAGTGTCTTAAGGCAATTCCCGTACCGTAATTGAAACTATTAACACCATCAAAGAGTTTAAAAGAATTTAATTTTTTTGAGAACTTTGATTTTTTTTTGAAATATCAAAACCACTGGAATCTGTCTTCCAGTTCATTCAAATCGGATGCTCTGTTCTCACAAAAACTCGATTTCTTTTTTCTGCGTTCTTTGCTCCGTAACGGCCGGACCTGCCTTTGCCAAAAACTAATCAGCACATCTCCTTATCAATAGAAATCAAATGTTTTTTGAACCATTGAAATCGGTTGATTCGTACGCCCGAAAACGTGCACGAAAAATTGTATCCATACATACATACACACACACACATACATCCATTTTTTCTGAAGTATGCCAAAATGTTCAAAAACCTTCAAAACGTCGAGAAATGTAAAGATTTCTCTTTCTATGTGCCAAATTGTTAACTTGTGTGTTTACACGACACAAACTCACGTGGTGGATATAATTATTAATTTCATTTGCAATATGTGATGAATTTTTAAGATATGAGATACTATTAACGATATTTTATACATTAGCTTTGAATAATTCAAGTATCTGGGATCAGAATAAATACAATATATTACTTGCGCATTACAGAATTAGATGTTTCTGCACACATTGCATGAAATGTACTTCCACGTTATGAGCAACTAGAGGTGTATGGCATAGTGTCTTAAGGCAATTCCCGTACCGTAATTGAAACTATTAACACCTTCAAAAAGTTTCAAAGAATTTAATTTTTTTGAGAACTTTGATTTTTTTTTAAATATCAAAACCACTGGAATCTGTCTTCCCTACAAATTAATTATTTTTTCACATCAACACATGCAAAATGTTTTTTTAACTGTTTTAGAAATTAAATATGGAAACGCGATAGCGCTATGTTGGAGTTTAACGGCTAAACATTAAAAATCTTGGTACAGATCCACAAGAAATGGAAATAAAATTTGTATGCAATTATTAAAATTTCTAATGTCGGATAATCCGATGTGCATCTATCTGATGATCAATTGGACAAATATCTGCCAAATATAATTTTATTAATCATTCTAAGTGACTGAACCTAAAAATACTAATCAGTCCGTCTCCTCATCAATAGGAATCGAAAGCTTTTTGAATCATTGAAATCGGTTGATTCGTGCTCTCAAAAACGATACATACTACACACGTTTATACATACATACACACACAACCCTTAGTTTTTTTGGGTATGCAAAAATGTTTAGAAGGCATTGAAACGTAAGATACGCAAGATACGCAATAATGATTATTTTAGATTTTCTGCAGTTTCACTTAAAGTAAAATTCAGTAATATACACATATAAAATCCTGTTCATATTATACTGTATCTTGTATTATTTTAATTTCTGGCACATCTCAGTTGCTTTGCAGCAATGATAATGTAGACATTTTATTTTTCTTATTAATAATCAAAAATTTATTATATTCAAATATTGTCTACGCTCATAAGTGAATTGAAATTTTTGGCAGATGACAGTTCTCATTCGATTTCAATGCCAAACAATGTTTCAAATATTTTCAATGTTAAACTATGACATGTCATTTTTGCAGTTTTTTTCATTGATTTCTACAATATTACTATATTTCTATAATCATTTACATCCTAAAAAATTCCCTTAACAATATTTAACTAGCTGTAAGTGGAATTCTGTCTTGAGGCAATTATGGCATCGTGCCTTAAGGCAAATTGCTGGAACTTCCCGCACCGTAACAAATTGTTCGAGGAATACTGAATGTTTTCAAATAGATTATTATAAATATTGTAACATTGTGTAATATTTATAAGAATTATATAAACCGAATTGCAGAGTTGAAATTATTTCTAAAGTATATTAGAACTATAGTCAGAATTAAAAATAAAATCTGAAATATTTTCGATATACAAAATACTAAAAAAAAAAAAAAAAAAAAAAAAAAAAAATTGGAACAAATTTTTTTTTTCTAAATCAATTATTTTGTTAAGACAAGCAGAAGTTCTTTGAATCATTTAAATCGGACGCTTAGTTCTCTCAAAAACTGCCATTTTTTACATATTTAGCTCCGTATCTTCGAAATGGCTAGGCCTGCCTTTGCCAAAAACTAATAAACACTTCTCCCAATCATTACTAATTGAATGTTTTTTTAGATCATTCAAATCGGATACTCCGTTCGCTCAAAAATTCGATTTCTATTTTCTGCACTCTTTGCTCCGTATCTACGAAACGGCTGGACCTGCCTTTGCCAAAAACTAATCAGCTCTTTTCCCAATCAATAGAAATCGAATGTTTTTTGAACCATTCAAATCGGTTGATCCGTGCGCCCTAAAACGTGACTGGAAATTTGTATCCACACATACATACACACACACACACACACACACACACACACACACACATCCATTTTTTCTGAGGTATGCCAAAACGTTCAGAAACCTTCAAAACGTCGAGAAATGTAAAAATTTTCAATTCCGATTTTCGGCCCATTACAATAACTTACCCTACGGGAAGTTAAAAATCGGTTTAATTTTACTTTTCAACAGTTAATTACAAAAAAAAGGCTTGGTAGATTTTCACCTAAAACTAATCAGTATCAATCCCAACTAACATCTATCGAACAGTTTTTGATTTTTTAAAATCGATTCGGTAGTATGAGCCTAAAAGTGGACGTAAAATTTAAAACGTTTTTAGAAATTAGAAAGAAACGGCTCGGCAGATCGTGTACTGACAAACAATAGTCCTCATTGAGATACATCAAATTTCAGAAATCGGTTAAGGCGTTTTTGAGAAAACGTCGATTAAAGGTCTAAATCTTTTCACGCACACGCACACTCATATACTTTTTTCAAATTAGGTCTCATTCGATTCAGAATGGCTTGAAACGTCGAGAAAACATAATATTAGCGAATCGAGTTTTTTGGTGAAAACATAAGCTTCACCTTCGGGTAGTTAAAGGGGTGGTTTTTGGAACTTTTTAGGGAATAAAATAAATATTTAATTGAAACGAAACTTTTAGGTTTTATTAACTTCCCGTAGGGTAAGTTATTGTAATGGGCCGAAAATCGGAATTTGAAAATTTTTACATTTCTCGACGTTTTGAAGGTTTCTGAACGTTTTGGCATACTTCAGAAAAAATGGATGTGTGTGTGTGTGTGTGTGTGTATGTATGTATGGATACAAATTTTCGCCCACGTTTTCGGGCGTACGGATCAACCGATTTGAATGGTTTAAAAAACATTCGATTCCTATTGATAAGGAGATGTGCTGATTAGTTTTTGGCAAAGGAAGGTCCAGCAGTTACGGAGATAAGGAGCAAAGAGTGCAGAAAATAGAAATCGAGTTTCTGAGAGAACGGAGCATCAGATTTGAATGAACTAAAAAACATTCAATTAGTAATGATTGGGAGAAGGGGTTATTAGTTTTTCGCAAAGGCAGGCCCAGCCATTTCGGAGATACAGAGCTAAATGTACAAAAAATGGCAGTTTTTGAAAGAACTGAGCGTCCGAGTCAATTGATTCAAAGAACTTTCTGCTTGTCTTAACAAAATAATTGATTTTGGGAAAAAAAAAAATTGTCCCATTTTTTTTTTTTTTTTTTTTTTTTTTTTTTTTTTTTTTTTTTAATTTTTTGTATATCGAAAATAATTCAGATTTTATTTTTAATTCTGACTATAGTTCTAATATACATTAAACAAATAAATTTAACTTTGTGATTTAGTTTATATAATTCTTATAAATATTAGACAATGTTACAATATTTATAATAATCTATTTGAAAACATTCAATATTTCTAGTACATTTCGTTACGGTACGGGAAGTTCCAGCAATTTGCCTTAAGGCACGATGCCACCCACCCCACTAGTTGTTATATATTTTAACATTATGCTAAAAAAAATCATAAAAATTTATGTCATAATATGACGGATACAAGCATTTTGCCGATGCGCCACGAGCGTGCAGGTGTTATTTGGCAGGAAAGATGCAGATCACAACTATATATTTTCAATAATATAGATTCTTGTGGAACCTAAAAAATCCATAAAAAATTAAAAATGAAAAATTCACATATTTTTTCGTAACTTGAAAAAAATCATGTTTTTTATACAAAATTTCACTTTAGATTGTCTAAAAAGTGGGTTCAATCAGAATAGAATTTTTAAGTTTTTTTAGGTTCAACCAAAATAGAATTTTATGCTGAATAAAATGAATTTTTGTCATTTCGATAGGACGTTTAATTTTTTTCCTTTCTTTCCCTTCAATTAGAAAGAATCGAATAAATTAAAAATTGAGAAATCGCGCGTCGAAGTTTTCGTTCCGCTCGCATGTATGCTTGACGCTTGCACACTATTTCTTCTGTAATTCCGAAAATAATTTAAATTTGTTTCTGAAGTTTCAGGGATATATTCTTGGCTAGTGCTGAAAGCAACAACAAAAAATCTTTTTTTAAGCCTCTAAAGCAGGCTCCCCTCTTAAAAAATGATAATAAGTCACTAAATTTGCCTTCTCCATGTGATTTACAGACTTATAATTAAAAACTGTCATATGCAGTTGTAGGTCATGATGCATTCAGCCTGCAAAAACAAATTATTAAAATCTGATAAATATCTGCAGCCGCGATCGAAGAGTAGAGTAAAAATGCGTTCGGTATTCTTGAAAGTAGATGGCGGGTTTTACAATAATACCTTTTGACGTTGAGAAAGTTAATAGGATATGTAATTAAAAAATCGATAATTGAAACTTATGTGGGACTAAAGGACGAGAATTTTATGACTGGCAGAGGATTGACTTAGAGTTGCGGCACACACACACATCCATTTTCTCTAATGTATGCAGGAATGTTCAGAAACCTTTGAAACGTAAAGATATATAAAAGTTTTCATTTTTTATTTTTTTGTGATTATTATAATTTGGCCTACGGGAAGTTAAAAAAGCTAGCGTGTAGTCATCGATCATGCCGTTTGAGATGTGACCAGCAAAAAAGAAAAAAAGTGAACATAGTTTAATTATTCCAAATTTAAAGTTTGCTAAAAACTATTGATTTGTTATATATAAGCTATCGAATTGTTATATTAAAATTATTATTAGACCGAAAGATGCGCAAGCATAAAAAAAAACTTAAAACATTATCTAAATTATGGCTAAACAACTTAAAAAAGTACACATTGAGCCAAGTTCAAAAAGTAGTGGAAAATGCTCCCGGTATTCTTGTGAATAGATGGAGAATATTACATCAATGCCTCTTGACGATAAAAAAAATATAATATATTTGGAGTTCTAACAATGCACTGTCGTTCAAAAATCTACAAAAATACAAATAAAATCTACAATTGAAACATATGTAGGACTTGACTAAAGGGGATACATTCCAGCTGTAGTCAATTCTCTTATCCTGCCAGAAATAAAGTCGTTCAAAAATGCGAGTGTGGCGTCTACACGTGACAAATTTTAATTATTCAAAATTCAAAGTAAGCTAAAAAAAATTTCGATTTCGATTTCGATTTGTTACATTAAATTTTTCAGTCCAGAAAATTATTGAAGTTTAACTAGTTATACGCTGATGAAACTACCGGTTTGGTCTAAAACGTAAACTATTAACTTGTAAAACTACTTTTTCAAAAACAAAACACAGCTATACGCAAAGAAACTATATAACCAAAACGCAGACTTTTCATTACTATTCCATATTTAACAACACGCTAATATTACTTTTCCACTTTTATTAAAAGAACGGGAGATGACAGAAAACAAGTTAGAAATGAGTCGGAATTTTTCTCATTGCCTAGGCGCATTGAATGGTAAACATTTTTTGTCCATCTCGAAGTGAAGGTTGAAAATTTAGAAATTCAAAAGAACTGACAGTATTGTGCTTTTAACGCTTTCCGAGATTTTATATAACTTAGTGTATGTACAAGTATGCTAGGTATTAAATTTAATTATAAATCACAAAATTTGTCTTGAACACATGATTTACAGACCTACAATTACAAATTGACATATGTTATTAAAGGTGATGATGGCTTTAGTCTGAGAAAAAATTATTAAAATCTAATAGAGCAAAGTTTAACAATTAAAAAAATATATGTTACTGCACTCCAAGAGTAGTGAAAATGCCTTCAGTATTCTTGAAAATAGAAGAAAACTTTTACAAAAGTTGAGAATATTGCAAACTGTAAAAAAGAAAGGCAAGTGGGCATTTGAAGTTAAATTTTGAGTTTGTTGAACTACATCGGTGACTTTCGAGATAACCTTAAATGTCAACAAAAATTAGTTGCAATATTTCCATACAAATTAAAAATCGCAGATTAGCCGTAGTATATGATTTTTTAACAATTCTCTTATTGTTAGCATACTGCAAACGCAGAAGTTCAAAAAAGCGAGCGTGAAGTCGATCGTGGTTATTTAGACGTGACCAGCAAACATTAACCGAGGAACTCTACTTTATATTATTCAAAATTAGAAAAAAAATGTATTTAGTTCATTATTTTAACACATAGTCCACAGAATAGTTCCAAGAGGACTTAAAGTACAATCAAGCGTATGATTCATATAAAACACAGCATAGTATGATTCATGATGTAAAATTTTCATAAAATAACATAGAATAAGACAAAATATTAAATTACAGCTCGTACAGATATGTGGTCTGTAAAAGACGAACCAGAGTCAAATAAAATATCAGATATTTTATCTATTCAAATTGCAATCGCAAGGATGTCCAAAAAAGTGAGCGTGGCGTCGATCGTGGTTATTCAGACGTGACCAGCAAATAATAAACTAAGTCTACTATAATTATTCAAAATTTTGCTAGTTTGCTAAAAAAAACTATCGATTGGCTATGTTAAAATTTGTAAACCTGAGGATGCACAAGCACGAAAAGAATTTATTATCTTTATTATCTTTATCCAAGTTTTGGTTTAACAATTGAAAAAAAACTATACATTGAACCGCCCTGAAAAAGTAGTAGAAAATGCTTTAAGTTTTCTTATGAATAAGAAAGGGGAAAAAATCTACAAAAATACGAAAAAATCGATATTTGAAACATATGTGCGCCTAGAGTCCCCACAGAGGAGCTGAAATGCGCGCTTTTTTATTACTATTACTTCTAGTACTATTTTTTTAGCAAGCTAAGGACAAACCTTTAACAATTTTTTTAGTCTGCCAGAAATAAAGTCATCTAAAAAAGCTGGTCCCTCTTGGTCATTGAGGCGTTACCTGCAAAAAATAGTGTTTTAAGTATGCATTTGAACGAAATTTTAATCTACTTTTATTATTCAAGATTTTCGTTAGTTAAAAAAAATATCTATTTGTAATATTAAAAGTTTAATCCAAAAAAATGATTCAAGTTTTACTGCTTATAAGAGAATTGAAGAAGTCGTTTTGACTGAATTGTTGTCATTTGTGTAACTTACTTATTAGAAAACAAACCACAGTTTTGCGAGAAGCTATGACAAAAACCAGGCTTTTTGTGATATATCTTCTAAAAATGAAGCTTCTTATAAAAGCAGCCAAACAAAAGTAGAGACCAACTGCTGCTGTTATTCTATTGCTAGTAATGCAACTTCAAATACATGTAGACAGACATACAAAATGCACAATGTAGTAACCATTATTCTTTAAAATATAAAAAAAATTAAAAACTTATTTTTACAGATACGAAAACCACGCAAAGTGATAAAAAAGCAATTGCTACAAAATTCATATTCTTCTAGAGTAAACCGATTTGTTTTATGTACACGTTAAAGCAATTAATAAAAATATTATACTTAGTTCTATTATATTCTCAAAAGATTATGTAAAAATTGTTTAATTAAATGAATCACTTTAAAATAAACCCTGAAGTAAAAACATTTTCATGGTAGCGGGATAATTAGAATTCTGTAAAATAAACCGATACATAATTTTATGAAGCAATTAATAAAATTAATTAATTAATTATTAAAAGTTTTGCACTTGATATTCTAGAGTGGCTATGCTAAACTAAAAGTGATCATAAATCTTTTTTTTATAAATTACTTTGATGAATTAAATAAACAAATAATGCAATGATAGTACTCTTACGTTGCATTTATAACTAACGTACGTTTTATTTGTACTACAAGGGTATAAAATATTATTATTAAGATTATTATTAAGTAATGAGTCGTAACAAGTTAAAGGAATTTGAAAAAAATTTACAGCCCTCAAATATATTCATATAAACCATAATCGCACAAGAATAAAAACCGTGTCGCAAAAAATTCATTTAGAGAGTGCTTTGCAACATGCAGTTTGATATTCAAGTAAAGTATTTCCTGATAATGAAGTATAAAAGAAAATTTCTTTAAAAAAAAGTCTTACAATAGTAGTATCAAGGCAAATTGCTGGAACTTTTAATTCGTACCGTAATTAAACATTCAAGGAATGAAAATATATTCAATAATTGTTTTGAATAATTTCAAATAGTTTATTATAAATACATACTATAAATTTATTTATTGGCCAACAAGCGTATTCTGTTAACAACTTTTGTTAACAACTTGATTTTTTTGATAATTTAGAAATTTTTTGATAATGTAGAAGTTTTTTCAATATTTTTTAAATGATGAAAAATTTCAAAAAGTTTAATTTTTTGAAACTTTGATTTTTTTGAAAAGTTTGATTTTTTTTTTGAAAATTTTCAAAATTACTAAATTATGTGTGAATGCATTTTTTGTACACCGTTTACTCAAGCAAATTGTTTTTTGAATTAATCTAATCGGATGATCCGTTCACAATTCGAGCTTTTTTGTTAATATTTGTAACTGATTGAATGATAGATTTACGTTATCCTATATACATACTAAAGACAATATTAACTAGAGCATTTGGATAATCAAAAATTTATATCAATTTGCATATATAGCAAAGGATCAACGGAATGTCATATTGCAGTAATGAGACGCTTACAAATTGAAATGCATTATCTAAGCCGATTTAGATAAATGCCATATAACATGTAATCATTATTGAAGCCGACATATAATTATAAATTTACATATGTGGAGTAACCAAATAATATTCGAAGCCAAATAAAACATTTTATGCAGTTGGAAATTGCTAGGTGATTATGAGTGAATTAAAAAATTGATTTGGAATATTCCGATTGAATATATAAGCTTTTAAAATTCTTAACAGATATTAAAAATCCTTTGGCTTTCATAAATAATTTGAAAACAAGTTTATTATATTTTTTTCAAATATGGATTTGATTTCATAATGTAAAGTTTTCTATAAAAACGCATGATAGAAGCAAATCAAGGCGCGATTCAAGAAATCACCTAGCAAAAATACATATTTCAGACCTTTAACAATTATAAACGCGCCAATTGATTCCATTTTGTTTAAAAATCGTAAAAACATACAGAATCTTAGTTCTAAAAGTAAATCAGTAAATGTATCTAAGTGCTGCCAAAATTTGACATAAAATATGGTAAAAAAAACTCAAACCATAAATGAAAATGAAAAGCAAATTTTTTTCTAAAATTATTTTTAGTTGGAACTCAAAATAATCAAAATATTATGAATTACTTTAAAATATTATATTTTTGGCTGAATCACTTGCTAACCATTTTCGCTATGGATAAAATTAATTTGTTAATTATTATCAAATACTCAGTTTTATTGAGAATACAGAAATTATTCACATTATTAAAAAAAACTGCCAACGGTTTTGAAGTGAATATTCTTGAAAGTCAACTTATACACAGAGGAGACAGACTAAGAAGCTCACAAAATAACCTACGGTTTCAATTAGTTGTTTTGTACTAAACTTGATTAGTTTATTAATCTAAATAAAGTAAACCCAATATATAAAAATAGTCATGAATTGTTTGTAATTCATATTACAGATTATTAATAAAACAACGCCTGAACTGCTCAAATGTAAAAGAATGCAATATAAAATTTTGTCAGAATGAGGTATCATAAATTGATCCGCAGAATTAGGAATAGGAATACAAAAATCGTCGGCACGATTAGTATTAGATAACTGCATATTTTAAATGTGTATATGAGAAGATGATGCAAAGCATACTTCTCTTATTTTAATCACTTTGAGATAAAGTTTTCAGAATATCTATATATTGACACATTGGAATTAAATAAGTGTTACCGTATTCCAATATCGTATCTTTAGATAAAGGATACTTTATCCCATAATAATAAAAATTTATCCACTAATAAAAAAAAATATCGGTATTTCAGAGATATGTGTTCTCAAAATCTTTGACAAAAATTCCGTATCCACACACACACATACATTCAATTTTTCTAATATAAGGTATGTCAATATGTTCAGAAACTTTTGAAACGTTATGAAATACAAAAAATTCAATTTTTAATTTTTTGCAATAACTGTAACTTACGCAACCCATATGAAATTGGGATAATTGGTTGGATTTCCACAATATAATTAATCACATCAAATAGGACCTTCTTTTATATTTATCCTTAATTTTTAATAAAATGCCAGTTTTTTCTCAGTGCAAATCTAAAAAGAGAATTAATGTATAATGCATTCTGCAAGAATATATAAAAACCTTAATTTATTGCAAACTTTCATATAATCAATTTACTCTGAAAATAACATTACTAATGATATTCTAACTTCAATTAAATAGTCGTAGGATGAGATACAGAGCAAACCAATCCGCGATATTCGATTTGCATATCATTACAAAGCTCCCTTTTGAATCGCGCATTATCTATGTATGTGAGCAGAAAACAGTATCGTACACAATATTAAATTATAGTGGGTTTCTCCATATAGAATTCCAATTAAGCTTCATTCCGGTATATTTACTGCCTTTGAGATTCTGCTTCTGAGTAATTGATGTGCTACGAATAACCGATGAAATATGAATAAAAAATATTAGATAGCAATTGATTCTATAACGTGAATAAGAACCTTTATTAAACTCAGTAATATAGTTTTATAGAAAACTAATGCAATAATTTAGTTCAGTGATTTTTCTGTATTTTGGTAAATGTAATTATATTAACATTGAATATTTTTTTGTTGAATGTTGTTTATAATTTAGTACCAGTAATGATTGCATATAAAATGCCTTTAATTAGAATGTAAATTACATCTTTTATTTAATGCATTGACGAATTTGGTATGTTTTTATAATATTAGAATCAAAATTGTTAACTTGCATGTACAGATTAATGTTTTTAATCTTTCTTCTTC
This sequence comes from Ctenocephalides felis, assembly GCF_003426905.1. Classification (NCBI taxonomy): domain Eukaryota; kingdom Metazoa; phylum Arthropoda; class Insecta; order Siphonaptera; family Pulicidae; genus Ctenocephalides; species Ctenocephalides felis. Next base: position 9,264,236 of record NW_020539726.1, on the reverse strand, counting down.
ACTTGTCGTCAAATCCGGCTCGAGGGACCAATGTGTTTTTTATGTATGGTGAGATTGTTGATTTTGTTGAAAGACCAGATTTATTTGTAGTTTTCTATCAATATTTGTTTATTTAGAAACACTTTATTTATAAGGTTACTACACATTTGTATTTAATATAATTGCATGTTGTGTATGATTGATTCGTACAGATTCGCGTTGGTGTTTTATTTGATGTTCTTTTATAATTATTCACAATGTCATAATATGCAATGCAGGTACATATTTTACTTTAACGTAAGCATTTTCTATCTTCATTTTTTTTAATAGTTGGGTTGTCAAAAATTTTAGTGTTGGATTAGATAGAGCTTTTAGAAACATATGAATAAATGAAAGCAGTATGCAGTATTCAACTTTATATTTATTTGAAATACCAATATGGTTTTCATTAAACGCATTAAACGCTGTATTATAGAATCAAAAATATCTAGATTTTCAAAAAACTTTATCTCAAAGTGATTAAAATAATAGAAGTATGCTTTGCATTACCTTCGTCTATACATTTAAAATATGCAGTTATTTATTACTAATCATACCGACCGGGCTTTGCAGAAATGAAGTAGAATAAAAGCTTGTAGAATAAAAGCTTATAAAATAAAAGAATGCTCCCTGGGTCAAGGTCAAATAACCAGGCGTTGCAGATGACGGTATTCATTAGGTTTTACTTGAAATGAAGAACAAAAAAGCATTTTTGAAAACAATAAATTGATTAGGACGAAAAGTTCCGACCGTCACATTTTCAAAAACTTATATTTCAAAATTATAGATGCTTTTCTAATTCGAAGTTCAATATATTTGACACGCCTTTAGTATGATTAGAGTCAACAATTATTCGGAAAGTCAAGAAATTTATACATGGGTATAAGTGCCCTATAAAAATTACTTGGTAGAAGGTTATTACTCGATCAATATTGAAGGAATCCTGGATTGCCCAAGTGTGTGAAGACTAAAAATTTATAAATATTTTGCATTTGAGACTAAAATCTTTAATAGTAAATATGGAGGAAAGATTGCCATTTGGTGTACATCAGACAAATAGTCTAAAATATTCTAAAATAATGCATCTTATTTGTACTAGTAAAATCTTCATTTGAGAATAAAGAAGTAAAATTGTACTTAAGATAAAAGCATTGGAAAAAAAATCACAAACAAATATAGAATTCGATATAGATACCGAATTTTAAAACGCAGATTTTGACATCTACGGCGTCGGGGATTGTTTTAATTTATTTAATTTGAGTAGCTTATAAACGCATTATTTTAATTTACTATTTACAATTTCAATATAATTGAAAAACATAAATATAACTATTTCAATATTGAAAATTTGTCATTTAGTTATTTATTTTACCATATGTAACTGAATCATGTGACACCATGCAATTTTCATCCACCAAATTGGACAATATTTTAAGTTAATTGCATTCTGTCCAAATTCCATGTTTATTTCTATAAAATCTTATAAACCCTACCAACACATGTAGAATAAAAATGTATAAAACCAAGGAAACTGTAAGTTTTTTTTTTTTTAAATTTGATTGATAATTAAATTTCGCGCTATACCATGAACATTAAATTTAAAATTTTCAGCAGTCAGTATTTTAGATCAAATGAATTCGCCGAACCTTTTCTGTTAAATTACATGTGCCTCTAAAATACCATTTTAAGTATGATAATTTCTAATGTAAATTGAGAATTTTCGCCATTAATTTACAAAGGAAAAACAATAATTTTATGTAAAATATTAGAAATTGCTATCGTCGTCTGCACAACAATTGCTTTTTTCACGATATTTTCACAAAGCTGATCAAAGAATGTTTTGATGCAAAAAAACGATAATGTTTAAAATGCAGTAAATCACAAATTGTGAATACAACTATTTCACATGACAGATTTAATTTAACAGAAAGTGGCGTCGACTTTATTTGCTGTAAAATACTGTCTAATGAAAATTTTAAGTTTAATGTTTGTGACATAACGGAAATTTTAATTATCAATGTAAATTTTGAAGAAAAGTACTTATAGTTTGCTTTGTTTTTTCATATTTTTATTCCACACGTGTTCGCCAGCTAAAAAGTAAAAAAATACAAGAGGTCAATGAATGTATGTTAATTTTACTTATATGAAGTTCTTCAAACACAATTACATGATAAGTAAAGTCGCGAAAACAATATTTGTTTAGGCGCGGTTTAACATTCCACTGTGTGAAGGAATATAATAGAATCAATTAATATGCTATTTCTTTATTTCTCTAATAAAATATGACTTCAATTACATTATTATCTTCAATTATTATAAATATTTTTAATGCTTTTATAAATATATAATTTATAATTTATCATTATATAAATGTATTAACTTCCCGTAGGGTAAGTTATTGTTTTTATGTTATGTTATACTGAGTGAGAGAAAAATTATTATTACCAGGTATAAAAAACGCTGTATACTTGTACTGTAATATATGTCATCATTAAAATTACTATAATATTGAGTAAGTCATCACGCTTTAATAAAAAATCAAATTACTTTAATGCATACAATCAATAATATGATGGAACATAAACATGAATACATCTGTTTTAAAACTATAAATGAAGAATATAATAAAAGTAAATTACAGTTAATTTAGATAATATTTAAAGTATGTCTTTCCATTACAGTTCGCCCTATCGAAGTTCAAATTCTGGATAAAATGATTCAACTTCAAGCTGGGAAAGTTAAGGAAATAGTTTGTAGATCATCTGGCTCAAAACCACCTGCTGTACTAAGTTGGTGGAAAAATGGCGAAAAACTGCTCGACCACAGACAGGTAATATTATATATATATATATATATATATATATATATATATATATATATAATATTCACCTAAAACTAATCAGTATCATTCCCAACTAATATCTTTCGAACAGTTTTTGATTTTTTAAAATCGATTCGGTAGAATTAGCTTAAATGTGGACGAAAAGTTTAACACTTTTTTCCAAATTTCGAAGAAACGGCTCGGCAAACAATAGACACATCAAATGGTTTTTAAATTTCTGAAATCGGTTCAGGCGTTTTTGAACAATCGTCGATGAAAGGTCTAATTTTGACAAATGCCAAAAAAACGATACTAATTATTACAAACTTTATCGAATTTTTAAAGTTAAACGAGTTGTCGTAGGGCCTTAATATTTTAGTGTGATCTAGAAGACAATGGTATCTACCGTCAAAAACATAATAATAAAAATCGTCAAAAAAAATTTTAACACATTATTACAAGAAAACGGTCCTGCCGATCTCTACTAACAACTCATCAGCACGATTCCCAATCAATATCTTTCGAGCGGTTTTTGAATTTTCAAGATCGATTCAGAACTGCGGGCTAAAACGTGGATGAAAAATTTTTCACTTTTCTGCTATTTACAAAGAAACGGCTTGGCTGATCGTCGCGCAAAATTGATAAACTCAAGCTTATCGGGATATATCGAATGGCTTTTAAATTTTTAAAATCGGTCCAACCATTTTTGAGAAAACGTCGATTTACGGCAAAAAATCTGTTCACACACACACACAGACAAACTTTTTCCAAATTTGGTCTCATTCGATTCAGAATGGCTTGAAACGTCGAGAAAACATAAAATTAGCGAATCGGATTTTTTGATGAAAACATAAACTTCTCCTTCGGGAAGTTAATAAAATCCGGATTGAAATTTGAATATGATGGATCAATACAATTGATTGAAGTGTTTTTTAAACTTAAATAAAAATAAAATGAAATGACTATGACTAAAATGACTACTATGAATAACCAAGTGACTTATATTAATTTGTTGTATCTTATTTGGTATTACGTCCTATTTATATTGCTAACATTTTAACATGTTCTATGATGCTGTATTTAGGAATGGTGTCATTGGTCACATACTATTGGGAACTTGGTATAAGCCTTTAATATTTTCTTTGAAAATTTTCTATAAATTTATGAGTGACACGAGGTTTTTATATATATATATATATATATATATATATAAATATATATGAGACGTTCTTCATATCTCGTCTGCAGTAATTAAAATAAATTGTCTATCGCATAATTAGATTTTTTTGACACCAAAGCTTTCATTAATGCAAATGGCCTCATCGTGTTTTTACTGCAATCTTCTCTGCTTTGAATGAATAATTTATATATTGATATGCAAAATAGCCAGTAAAAACATTGTGGCAATAATATTCCTCGGATAAAATTAAAAGAGCGCGTAATGAAACGGGAAAAAAGTTTTAGCTGAACTTTTATTTTGCATATAAAAGCAGAAATTAGTTTTATCGGAAAGCCATTAGGCACGGGCATCCAAGAGCCAAGAGACTCATAACACAATGCAAGTAAAATTGTACTTCAGAAGAGAAGAAAAAGAGCATTGATTGTGGATAGCATCTTTAATTTCCATAAATAAAAAGTTTAAAAGATTTGATTTGAAACATATACGTATAACTTTATTAGTAAGTATTTCAATAATTATGAACTCATATATATTTTGTATTTTTGTAAAATTAAAGTGAGTTATTTGTCAGCCAGTACGACTAAAAATTTGCTCAATTCAGGATGGAATAGTCGCTAATATATATATATATATATATATATATATATATATATATATATATATATATATATATATATATATATATATTAGTGATGAGCGTTGAATCAACGAACGGTTATTTTCAACCGTTTCTTCTTCGTTAACTAACTAACCGTTTCGTCGCAACGAAATAACTAGTTGAAAATCAACTGGTTTCAAAGTAGTTGAAAACATGGCGGCCAGTTAGTTATTCTACGATATAGAAATTCGTTCGTTGTCGAAAAAGAACGTAAGCAGGTACCTAAAACTTAGGTCTGACATCAGAAAGGATCAACTAATACTATGAAAATTGCTTATTGTTAGCCTACTGCTTTTATAATATTGCAGATGTACTGAGATGTAAAAGAAACTTGCAACATGCGGCAAATCGTTTAATTTTAGAAAATCAGTGACATTTATTATAGTTTTCAATGGTTAATATTTTTTCATAAAATTCTCATAGCATTTGTCTTGTAATAATTTTTTTAAATTAAACCTGAAAATTGATTTTTTATTTTTCATAACATTTTTATATAACTATATATTTTTATATTGCTTTTTTATATAACATGTAAATTCGATGTTTTAGTATATGGCTTTGCTGTAATGAAAATATTTAAGTTTTTTAAATTAAACCTTAGTATTAATAATAATAAATGTGATATATATATATATATATATATATATATATATATATATGTGTGTGTGTGTGTGTGTATGTAATAAATGTGACAATTCACATTTATTTCTTTTTATTCATCAAATCCAACGTCAACTTGACTTTTATAAGAACAAACTTCATATAAGCAACTTTCAATGAAACAGTTATTTCAACTATCAGTTTCTTAACGTTGCCAGCGTTGAATCGTTAAAAATAACTATAGTTGAAAAATAACTAGTTATTTAACTAGTTGACGAAACCCCGATAACCGTTTCGTTTCGTTGACGGCAAAACCGTCAACGACCCACCTCTAATATATATATATATATATATATATATATATATATATATATATCTCAAAAATTTTTCCTTACCCTATATATCTCATGTTCTTCGTACTATATGATATGAACAAAATGATTTGTGTAATAGATTACATTGTATATTAATACACATGTTACTATAGTTCATGCTTAATTAAAATACAATAATACTGGTAGTCAGAGAGACTGGTTATAATATTTTCAACTAAAGTAGTGGGGTATATGGCATCGTGCCTTGAGGCAAATTGCTGAAACTTCCCGTACCGTAACGAAATGTTCGAGGAATACTTAAAGTTTTCAAATAGATTATTATTAATATTGTAACATTGACTAATATTTATTATTTATTTTACAAGCAGAAAGTTATTTCAATCATTTAAATCGGATTCTTAGTTCTCTCAAAAACTGCCATTTTTTCACATTTAGTTCCGTATCTTCGAAATGGCTGGGCCTGCCTTTGCCAAAAACTAATCAGCTCATCTCCCTATCAATAGGAATTGAATGTTTTTTGAACCATTCAAATTGGTTGATCCGTGCGCCCGAAAACGTGACTGGAAATTTGTATCCATACATACATACACACTAGAGGTGAGTCGTTGACGGTTTTGCCGTCAACGAAACGAAACGGTTATCGGGGTTTCGTCAACTAGTTAAATAACTAGATATTTTTTAACTATAGTTATTTTAACGCTGGCAACGTTAAGAAACTGATAGTTGAAATAACTGTTTCATTGAAAGTTGGTAATATGAACTTTGTTCTTATAAAAGTCAAGTTGATGTTGGATTTGATGAATAAAAAGAAATAAATGTGAATTGTCACATTTATTACACACACACACACACACACACACACACATATATATATATATATATATATATATATCATTTATTATTATTAATACTAAGGTTTAATTTAAAAAAAACTTAAATATTTTCATAACAGCAAAGCCATATACTAAAACATTGAATTTACATGTTATATAAAAATAGCAATAAAAAATATACAGTTATATAAAAATGTTATAAAAAATAAAAAATCAATTTTCAGGTTTAGTTTAAAAAAAATGATTACAAGACAAATGCTATGAGAATTTTATGAAAAAATATTAACCATTGAAAACTATAATAAATGTACCTGATTTTCTAAAACTAAACGATTTGCCGCATGTTGCAAGTTTCTTTTACATCTCAGTACATCTACAATATTATAAAAGCAGTAGCCTAACAATAAGCGATTTTCATAGTATTAGTTGATCCTTTCTGACGTCAGATCTAAGTTTTATGTACCTGCTTACGTTCGTTTTCGACAACGAACGAATTTCTATATCGTTGAATAACTAACTGGCCGCCATGTTTTCAACTACTTTGAAACCAGTTGATTTTCAACTAGTTATTTCGTTGCGACGAAACGGTTAGTTAGTTAACGAAGAAGAAACGGTTGAAAATAACCGTTCGTTGATTCAACGCCCATCACTAATACACACACATCAATTTATTCTGAGGTATGCCAAAATGTTCAAAAACCTTCAAAACGTCGAGAAATGTAAAAATTTTCAATTTCGATTTTCGGCCCATTACAATAACTTACCCTACGGGAAGTTAATAAATATTATCAAAAACAGAACACCATGATGCCATTTTGTCCGTAGCTATCCTAATGCCAAATTAAAATCACCAAAATTTAATTCAAAGTGATAAATCTTGAAGCAAAAGTGGACACTCGTACTCGAAAGGATTCGCCTATAGACGACACTAATAGTGAAAGGGTTATTTTTTTGCGAGCCACATGCAAAACTAAATTACGTTTTCTAAAAAAAAGGTTGACTCCATTGCAGTATGGTTAGAATCCATTAACGGCGGTTGTGATTTTAGAAGAACAATAAATAATTATAAAAGTAAATATTTACCAAGAGGTTATGAAATACTACAAAAGTTATGATTTATTAAACAACTTGAAAATAAAGTGAACAATGCGCAAAATAACACAAAAATTTGTATGTATGGTTGGCCTAACCACCCTCAGCGGGACTTTCTGGTGTTATATGCATTTACAAGCCAGAAACTACCCTAGTATTTGTTAAGGTGAAAATGCTTAATAAAATTACACTTCTAAAAAACAGAAATTCATAATAGGAAATTAGGATTCTCAAAAAAGTAATTCAGAGTGATAAATCTTGAAGCAAAAGTCGACACATCGGTGTCATCTATATGCGACACTCGAACATACAGGTCTTCAGAAAGATTTGTCTGGTAGTAAAAGTGTTATTTTTTGCGCGGCTTACAGGCAGAACTAAATTAATTTACTAAAAAAGTCGGTTCCACAAAAATTGAAACCGTGGCAACCGCATTTTCCTCACATGCTCCTTGCAGTATGATTAGAACCCATTAACGGCGGTTGGGAACTTAGAGGAGCACCTGCATTAATAGGTAATGTGCGGAATATTATGCAAGGGCTTATGTGCAAAAGCATCGCAAAGGCACCGGAATTATACATGTTAAAGCATCGATTTTGATCCTCTTACACGCATGAAAATCATAATTGAAATAATGTATTACCTTTGATGCTGGCTGGCTTCATTTTCCGCATTCCGAAATCTGAAAATTATTTTATGTACTTTGTCTAAAGGAGAATTTGTGATGCAAAGTATAGTTATGCAAATTGTGGTGTTTTATGCTCGTATTTTGTTTGTTATACAAGACAATTCAAAATGCAACGCAAAACACGAAACCGGTGATTTGCTATTTTTATTCACTGTCGTGAGTATCAAGTCACGAAATAAAACTTTATTATATATGAAATGTAAGATACGCTTTTGTATATTATCTAAAGAACGAAACGAATTACAAAATACAAACACACTATTTTATATTATATTTACAACATTCAAAAAAAAAGGAAAACGCAGAAGTTACCTTCTGAAAGATATTGTAAAATTAACAAACTAAATACTCAATATCTTTTTTATTAATTACAGCTTAAAAATATTAATTAATGAAAAATTGTTTAAATATTTTCTGTGAATTTTCGTTGATTTCACATAAACTTTGCTTCAAGATTTGTGAAACAAATTAACAAGGTACTACAAGCCAAAGACGTCTATTAAAAGATGTGAATTTAAAACATGTTATAAAGTACTGCAAAGTTCAGATATATAAACAATGTCAAAAAATGTGAAATGCATAATTTACTAAAAGTAAAAGTCTACAAAAGTGTGCAGACCAAAGTATTAACAAAATCATGATAGTACAATGAATATGATGCGAGGATATTTATAAAAGCAATGTATAGATTAAGATACAATCATAATAATAATTGATTGAAATAAAAAATTGCGAAGCCATTTATTTTTACCAGCTAGTATTCTTTACTAAATTGTTTATTTCTGCCTTTTCGATGTATATAGAATTCAATATAAATCCAATATTTCAGTTCCGAATATAAAATATGTTTTAGATATATTTTTTTACAAATAAATTTTTAATGAATTTGAATTAAATTCACATTTAATAAAATAAGTAATGTTCTGAAAGTATTAGGTGGTTTCGTTGCGTAAAATTTGAAGTGAATTTGAAAATTAAAAATAAATATTGTATGATCAGAACAAATTCGTCTACATATATAAAAAAGTGTGCTTATATTAAAATAAATTTACTTAAATTCATGAGCTATAAAAACCTGGATGGTTGTTCTGTTGTTTCAATCAATTACAGTCAGAGATATGAACCTTTTAAGTTGGTTCTCAGTTATATACACCTAAAATTAATTAGATTATTTATTATTATTAATATAAATAAAATCATTCGATACTGATCAATAATTTCAACCTTTATTTCGTTATATGAATTAATGGACATATTTGTGTATCAATAGACATCACAAGAAACTTTTTCCACAGATTCGTTAATTAATTATGTTAACAAGTTTAATTAATAATTGCCCCCGAAAGTATATTATAAAAATAAAAATAAGTAAGCTTTAGCGTATGATAATATATTAAACGATAATTTGCACTTAGAAATTCACTGAATATAAGAATTAGATAAATGATCATCAAAGGTCAGACATTTGCAAAAAAATATAAAGCGCATACATTTTTGTAATATAAAATATAAAGAAATAGAAAAAATACACACTTAAGTTATTAAACAGAATCGATAATTAGGTATTAAACATTTGGTCATGTAAATTGATTCAAAGTCAATCTAACTAACAAGCATTAGGCTAAAATATTCAAATTCGATTAAATTTAATTTAATTCAATTTAATTGAAGATTTATATTGGCTCATGGACAGCAAAACATATCATATTTTTAGGTATCATAGTACATTTATATCTACTGGTAATACTTTTGCCAAACATATATTGAGATAATTTAAAAAAAAAATCTAATAATAAAATTTGGTCCTAACGAATGCTACCTCTGGTGTATTTCAAAAACCAAAAATATGGAGTAAAGCACATATATTTTCAATAAATAATATGAGCTGCCAACAAATATTGAATTTAGAATACAAGTAACAGCTTATTGAAAATTTAATAATTTTAATGAATTGTAAATTATGTAGGATAAGAATAATTATTGTTAAAATTATTAATTTAACAGATTCTAACCTTCCATCTCATGAGAGATATGAACAATATAAAACAATATAAAATTAATTAAGCTTTATTAAAAATTAATATAATTAAAATCATTTGATACTGATCAATAATTTCAACCTTTATTTCGTTATATGAATTAAGGGACATATTTGTGTATCGATAGACATCACAAGGAAATTTTACCACAGATTCGTTAATTAATTATGTTAACATGTTTAATTAATAATTTCCCCCGAAAGTATATTATAAAATTAAAAATAAGTAAGCTTTAGCGTATGATAATATATTGAACGATAATTTGCTTAGAAATTCACTGAATATAAGAATAAGATAAATGATCATCAAAGGTCACAATCTTAAATGATTTTATTTGATTTTTTATCTCAAAACTAAAAATTTCAGAAACAATTGGTTGAATAGCGAATGCAAATACGTCATAAGACTATGACATATTCGCATTTTCTATGGCGAATCAGCTATTTTACATATTTCACTAACATACATTTACTAATAGGGAGACTAATTAGCAAGCCGTATAATTACTTTAATTTTTAGGTAATTATAAGTTTGTTGAATATGAAAAATTAATAATTAGTATGATACATAAAGTTTAACGGCATCATTTTTTTGTTTCAGTATTAAAAAGTTTTCGCAAACGTATATTGTTAATAATAACTAGGTCAGAATTTGTTAAGCTTTCATCGAAAAACCAACAAAAATAATTAGCAATTTTTGCATTTTATGGAATTAACATTGTAATATCTCTGAATTAATGACATTAAAAAAATAACATTTGTTAGATTATTGCAAAGTCTATAGCAAACCATTGCAATAAACAAAGATAAAAAAATAATTTTAAGACCATAGAAAGAAATTCATGTTAGTAAAATGTACAGATTTTTGAAGTAAAACTTCTTTAGGCGCGACTAGGGTGTAAATCCGTACAAATGCAACGGAAGTACGTTACGCAAGATCATTTCTATACGGCTCTATTGTGATTAGTCGTCGTATATGTGAATAGAGATCTGTCGTTGTATGCGTACCGGCATCAACGTTGTATGCGTACCGATATCAACAAGGAAATCGGCATAGATAAATAAACATTTTAAAGTTACATCGTGCATCCCTTCGATCTAATGCATTAAAATGGAGTAGCCATGTCATATATATCGAACTCCAGCACTGATTGCTATTTAATTATTGTAAAAAAAAGTTACATCATAGTATAAATCTTGATTTAATGAAAAATGCCTGAATCAAAAGAATATTTTACTCTGTTCCTTAAAAATAATAAAACAAATTTAACATTTGTGTCGTGAGTTTATTGATTAGAAATTATTTCTTTATTTTAAGAATTAAAAATAGGCGTTTATGGAAGGAAGGTAAAAAATTAGGATTGTATGCATTTTTAAAATACGCATTAAAAAAAAAAAAAAAATTAAAAGAAAAGTGTTAATATATAGTGTGTTGATTATTTTCATATTCATCTTAAGTTTCAGCAGTTTGTAATTTATATCAACGTATATTTATTTTATAAATAATCGACTGTTAAATATTTAGAAATTAAGTTTTAGGAAGATTTGTGTTTATACATCACAGTGTGCACAAGTCGAATTTCTCATAACTATTTTGCCATCGAATTTGACTTTGTGATTGTGCAACAAATTTGGTTTTGCGGTTGTGCACAAAATTAATGTTTGTAAACATCACGAACACGTCATTTACATATTGAATAACTTTTGTGCACCACCAGTAGCTATGTGTTAACTGATGGCTAACAAATTCAATTACGATTGCACATGACATGTTTATGTATCATAAAGATCTATAAAACATGTATTTAACAATAAAATTTAGTAATATAAATAAAGTAATTTTTCCTAATGCAAAACTAAAATACTAAGAGTGTAATCAAATATTATCTCTAGAAAAGCAATTAGCTGTCAATTAAAAGCAATATTTCAAACATTTATATATCATTTAATAAATTTATTCTAATTTAATATTTCAATATTTTATTATGGATGAAAGTATGCTTCTGCAAATAATATTGAATTGTTCATTTTAATCGTAACAGAGAACGCGTTATATACGTTATTTTATATATATATATATATATATAGTATAATTTAAAAATTCAATTTTTTTTCTATATTTATTTTTGAACAGCAATCAGAACCTAATAGTCCTATAAGCTGTTGTGATGATTTTGACTTAATACTAGTCTGTTTGACAGATGGCAACCCAAACAGGTGTCACATTTCTGTTTGATAAATTATTATTACAATTTCTGTAACAGGGCGAGTATGGGGCAGCAATGACGGGTGAGGGATATTTTCACTTGCTATTGCTATCTATTTTTCCAAGTGCAAATCGTTGTAACTGTTGCCTGCCAACCGGCTGCTAAAAAATTTCACAAAGGTGTTTGTATCGATTTTATTCATGTAGATTTTTTTTTCGCATTTTCAAATATAACCAAAAGTATATTTAAAAAAAATCCTATAAAGTGATTTTTTATCAATAGTTTAAGGGGGGATCCTAATTTAAAGGCTTCATAAATCGCCATTTTGAGGAATTTTTAGGGCAGAACATAAATATTTAATTTATAAAAGTTTTATTGTTATATTGTTATACTTCTCATTTTTTTATCAAAATATATACCATAATATGCCGAGTACAAGCATTTTGCAGATGCGCCACGAGCGAGCAGATGTCATTTGGTGGAAAAAATACAGGTCACAATTTCCATCCGAAACAGAAAAATCAAAACAAATATCTATTTTTTATATCTAGGTTTGACTGCATTTCTTTGCTTCTAATTATGACAAGATAAAAAAAATAACTAAAATAAACTAGAAAACCATCGAACGTACAAACGGCTAGCGTTTATACAGTCAGCTATAACTAACAACACTTCAATAATATTTGTTTCAAATATTTCTGGATTCATAATTTACTGATCATCTGAAGAAAAATTACAAATTCGATAAGAGTTTTTTTTAAATACGTCAGTCACACAAGTTTAAAATACAACAGCATAGTGGTAATAACTTATTATATATTGACTTCAGAATAAATTGAATTATAAAAACGAGCTTGTTAATTCAGAATAGAGTTATTTTTATGATACGTAATACGCAAACCAATATTCTATAACTTGTAGTTAATAAAACAGAAAAATCGATGCAAACTATCTAGGCTATTTTTGTTTGCATCGAAAATTCAATAGTCGATCAACCCACGCACATGAAATATTTTAGTTCAATAACATATTATGAATTATTACAAAAAATGCACCATGGTGTATGTAATATGTTTTATTTTATTAATTCAAGAAATCATTACCTAAGTTGCACAAATAAAATGCATATTTATAAAAGTATTTTAAAAATGGTCGCTGCTAAGGCTTACCTTGGTTTACAAAAGCTCGCGGGACTGCAATCGGTAACCCACACATTAAAAGAAAATATTTAAATCACTTAACACAAAGCTATTCTGAACACGAAACAAATATAAATGTTATTGTCGAATAAAACTAAAACACTTTATAACGTATTAATAATATCACTCACACTTTAACACGAAATTCACAACCGACTAGCATAAAACATGGCTGACAGAAAATAAACGTGCTGCCATTCATAACTAGACGCGCCCGAATTACTGACCAAGGTAAGAACTGAGCTACGAATATCGATACGTCTATCAAATTTGCTTGTAGTGTTGTCAGATGACAAATAATAGCATTGTTTTCTATATCATACTGAACTTAGATTCATGCATTTGTATCTTAGATGTATCAAGGCGGCAAAATCAAATGTAACTTTACGTTGTTATTAAAATTAATTTAACAATTAAATTACATTAATAAATAACAATTACGTTAATAAATAAAAATCACATTAATGTATTAAATCTATGTTATCATACGAAGTACCTAACTTTTATATATTATAATATTTATTTATTTTAATATATTGTTTATGTCATTTTTATATATAACTTTATATTAATTCAGTGTTATATAAAATTAAATTCCTATATGTAGAATATTGTGTAATACAAAAAATACGTTAATATATTGAAAATACATGAACATTATGCGACTATATTAAATTTATGTTGATATACAGTCGGGAAGCAAGGGTACGATTGTGCCAGGGCACGATTGTGCCAGAGTACGTTAGTGACAGTCGTCATAACAACTAAACTAAACCATACAGAATTAACAGTGTAATATGGTTTTTGTGATTTTTTATCACAATTTATTTAATTTATTAAATTTATACAATTGTGGGGAAATCAAGCAGGCTAGTGATTGTAAAAAAACAATTGGACTTGACATATATATTTTTCATATCAGTAATATTTTATAATAAATAAAATTTATATATTTTTATACGATGGGAGTTTATACTTTCATATTAAATACAACTCCCACATTGGTGACCCCGACGTGATTGAAATGAAGACAAAGAAGGAGTTTTAATTTTCGAGGATTTAAGAAATTTGAATTTTGACGCAGCACCATAAACACTGGTCTTCAGAGACGACTTATAAGGTACGTCCAGCCCTTGGTTCATCATAGTTAACGCACTTACTATCTGAACCGGACTTTCGTGGTTATTCATTTGGTATACCCAGACCTCAGTGTTTATTGCTGACAGAAAAAAATAATTTGGAGCCTAAACTTTTCATTGGAATGCAATTCAACCACTCCTTGTTCGTTAACTCAAATCGTCTTTTGATGCTACCTCCCATTATCGGAGACAGCGACTAGTCAAAACAAAATTTGACATAAATTATCTATTGGATTCCACAATTCTGGACTCTTATGTTAAAGAAACCAATGATCCTGATTTGGATAAAGAACCAACTTCTTTCTCTGATCAGAACCCATCAGGTTCGAATGCAACGCCTGCAGAAATGGAAACTGTACCCATAAATTATGCATTCCAAACATTAAGTAATTCTGATATAACTAATACCAATTAGATCGAGGCTGAATCTTAGAAGTTCACCGACATCGAGGTTCAGGAAATTTTCCACATGTTTTTTTAGTCAGAACCTTATGCACAATATGGAGTTGATGGAAGGTCGAATTACCACATACGGTGCATCTGCTGACAAAACATGGAAATTTGTAATTGACCAGTATCACAACACTGTTATAATCTGCTTTCCCACCACATTTTTATAACGTGTTTCCCTGTATTTTCTTTTTAAACTGTGAGGTTCACACTAGGCAGGGATTGTGTGGGGAAATCAAGCAGGCTAGTGATTGTAAAAAAACAATTGGACTTGTCATATATATTTTTCATATCAGTAATATTTTATGAATAAAATTTATATATTTTTATACGATGGGAGTTTATAGTTTCATATTAATTACAACTCCCACACAATCATCAATGTTTCAAATATTATTTAGCAATGAATTGTATTAGTATCATATGATAGATATAGAAAATCATATATACTCACTTCTTCCTTTTTGTAATATATCACAGAACAAATAAATTATTCAAACAAAACCAACAAAAAACTAAACTATACTGATTTTGAGATAAAGTTCAGGAAGAGAAAGATGATATATTCTTGTTCGAACAAGTTCAAAAAATATAAATTTTGTAATTATATATATATATATATATATATATATTTATAACATATATATATATATATATATATATATATATATATATATATATATTGGGGTGGGCCGAATCATTATAGAAGTAAAATTAAGCGATATGGGCACCTTTTCATATGAAATATATGTGTTATTTAAATGAATTTTGACTTCAAAACCATATATTGCAAATAACTCTTTAGCCAGCGAAATTTTCAATAAAATACTGTTTTTAATAAGTTAATATATTAATTTAGGCATGTGAATAATTCAAATTGTGAGTTATATTTTGATTGATAGTTTGTACGGGGGTTTTTAAATCGGGTTTAGTTTGTTGTTATTTATTTCCATCAGAGTGCGCTAGTATTTTTTTATAATAATTCTCGAAGTTTCGAAAAGAATATATTAATCTGAAAAATCGGCATAAATCTTCATTCAGTTCTCCAGTTAGACGTGAAGTATCAATGGCGAATTCTTATTTAAATTCAGGCGCAAGTGCCAGTAATTTGAATCATATGCGCTCGCATGATCAAATTACATTTGGGGAAGCAAAAGAATTTACTGGAGTAAATCTTCCGACAAGTATGGAAATTATCAGGTATTATTTTTATTTGGCCGAAAAATCAAAAAAACAAAATAAAATGTTTTCATATAAAACATTTACTCCAAATGTGGTAACGAAATTGATTCAGACGTGGGAAAAAATTGATATTCCAATTATGGAGAAACGAAGTATCGCTAGAAAATTGAACCGATTGATTGATAAATATAAAAGTACAAATAAAAGCAAGTCTACCCAAGCATCATTTCAGGAGTTTGTAGAATCCACGAAAGAATTATTTTATATTGGAAAATGCAAATGTGATTTGCGAAGATTACTGTGTTCCTGTGGACTGATCCCAGAACATTTACAAGCGTTTATGATGGATCAACATAATGAGAGGAAATCTACGATACCAGAATATATTATAAAAATTGAAGATGAAGTATCAGAATCTACAATAACTAGCAATATTACTCCAGGTGAGACATATACTCCAGATGTTGATTTTGATTCTAAAAGCAGTTCGGAAAGTTCACAAAATACCTCTCATATAAAACGTGGTCCATATAGTCGAAGATATAAGGCTCCAAGCTATGCCTTAATGTGCGACAGATTTGCAATTTCTGATAGAGTTGGTTCTGGCGTGGTGACGGCAATCCTGCGTGACCTGGGCATAACGGATGATTGGGGCAATCCTGTCATTATGGATAAAAATAAAAGCGTTCGTGAGAGGCAGAAAAATAGGCAAGCTTTACACAAACGATATGATTCTTCTGAATTAATAGCATTTTCATTCGACGGCCGAAAAAATGATTCTATTACCATGGAAAAAATCGATAAGAAGTTTCACCCACGAATGATTAAAGAAGCGCATTTAGTTATTTTAAAGGAACCGAATGGCCAATTGTTGGGTTACACAAAATTGGAAAATGAAGATTCGGAAAGTAAAGTAATCAAATTGAACGAGTTTTTCGCCGATAAAGGAATAGCTCTCGATTCTTTGATAGGCATATGTTGCGATGGTGAACCAGCAAATACAGGCGTAAAAAATGGTATTTTACGTCGATTTGAAATTCAGTTAAACAGGCCACTGCATTGGTTTGTGTGTCTTCTCCACTTTAACGAACTTCCACTTCGCCATTTATTTAACTATTTGGAAAAATCATTGACCACTGGACCACGAACAAAAACTGGAATATTAAGCAAACAAATTGAAACATGCGAAAATATACCGGTGAGTTATAACATATTTACTATTTTTAATACCCTATGTTCAAATTCAATATAATTTATTTTTTCCTATATACTTCCAGCCGGTAAAAGACTTTGAAACAATCCCACTTGAAAATTTGGCTGATATAAGTCCTGCTGAATCGACAACTGACTCAAGTTATTTAATAAAAATAGCTAAAGCAGTTGCTTCTGGAGAAGTATCGACAGGCTTAGCTAACATGAAACCAGGGCCAATAGCACATTCCCGTTGGCTCACGAAGGCTAGTAGGTTACTTCGGTTATATGTAACTACTAATAAGCCATCCAAAAATTTGAAGATTCTGGCAAACTACGTAATGAAAGTATATATTCCAATGTACTTTAACATTAAATATTACAACTCTGTGGTGTATGGTAGTATATTATTTTATAAATTTATTAGCTGGACGCAATATTTAGACTCGAATTTAAGACAAATTGTGAACAATGTTGCTAAAGAAAACGCATACTATGCTCACTCGGAAAATATTTTATTAGCAATGTTGTTTGATAATAAAAAGGAAATACGAGATTCAGCTATAAGAAAAATCTTATATTACCGTAATAATGTGGAAGACCTGACGCAATTGAGAGATTACAAAACACCCGAAATAAATTTCGAATGCACCGACTATACTAATATGATAGATATGGATGATTATTCAAATATATCCGAACCAGCCTTTACGCTAAATATTCCTCATGAACATCTAGTACAATATCTACAAAGCAATAAGTGTCCATGGAGTGACCCTAAAATTCCGGTCCACATTCAGGGAACTGAGAGACATGTTCAATTACTGGCTAATGTATCGAAACGCGTATTAGAGCAAAATCGCGCAGGTGTTATGACAGCGACACTACTATCTCGTGAAAAGCATCCTCGACTGGAAAGCAAGCAAGATTTCAGATATTAATTTATTTAAATTGTATTATCTAAATGTAAGAAATTTTATTTTAAATAAAAATGTAACTTAAAGAAATAAAAATGTTGTATTTAAACCATGTCATGTAAATAAATAATAGAATAAATATATGTCATTCCTAAAAACCCAAAAACAATATTTTTCTACAAAAGTAGTTTGACCTGTTTCGATGCAAGATTCTAGGTTAGGCTTACTCGCAAATGTCCCCTAAAAGTTTACTTGATGTAGTCTGATGTACCCGTAAGTTACTGATTTCAAAAAGCCGGAAAATGTTTTTAACCTGTTTCGATGCAAGATTCTAGGTTAGGCTTACTCGCAAATGTCCCCTAAAAGTTTACTTGATGTAGTCTGATGTACCCGTAAGTTACTGATTTCAAAAAGCCGGAAAATGTTTTTAACCTGTTTCGATGCAAGATTCTAGGTTAGGCTTACTCGCAAATGTCCCCTAAAAGTTTACTTGATGTAGTCTGATGTACCCGTAAGTTACTGATTTCAAAAAGCCGGAAAATGTTTTTAACCTGTTTCGATGCAAGATTCTAGGTTAGGCCTACTCGCAAATGTCCCCTAAAAGTTTACTAGATGTAGTCTGATGTACCCGTAAGTTACTGATTTCAAAAAGCCGGAAAATGTTTTTAACCTGTTTCGATGCAAGATTCTAGGTTAGGCTTACTCGCAAATGTCCCCTAAAAGTTTACTTGATGTAGTCTGATGTACCCGTAAGTTACTGATTTCAAAAAGCCGGAAAATGTTTTTAACCTGTTTCGATGCAAGATTCTAGGTTAGGCTTACTCGCAAATGTCCTCTAAAAGTTTACTAGATGTAGTTTGAAATTATATATAAATACTGAATATTTTGTTAAAAAGGAAATAAATATACTGAATATTTTATTATAAAAGAATCGAAATATTTATAGGTTGGAAGTTACTAATTATTTAGAGTATATTACAAAAATTAAATAAAAATAGCAACTTGCACGTATTTTGCACATTGACAACTTACACGTATTCTGCAAATTGACAACTTGCACGTATTCTGCAAATTGACAACTTGCACGTATTTTACACATTGACAACTTGCACGCATTTTGCATTATAAATAACTTATACGTACTTTGCTTATTAGCAACTTGTACGCATTTCCAAGAAATTTAGCAAAAAACATCCTACCTATTTAGAATTTAATGAATTATATCATATATTTATATTAAAAAATTATGAAAAGTTTCTCTTAAAAACATATATTTCGTAAACTTACAAAATATTTATAACTATTCTCTTGACATTATGGTTATTGAAAGAAATAATGAATATTTCTAGTATTGGAATTTGTCGATAAGTTTTGATTTATGTGCTGACTCACGCACGTTGTACAAAATAGCTAGGTAGATACCGAAGAAGTGTCACATGTACAGCATGTACAAGTTTTCGACTGTCAAGCCTACTGATTGTGGCATGGTGCAATGCGACGGCTTAAGGCTTATGCTCTAATAGCGTGGGGTGACGTCAAGCCAACATGACGAATCCCCAAGCCAAGGGCTGAGTCTCAACGGATCGCAGCGTGGTAACTGCTCTGCCGAGTACAACACCCCGCCAGGTACCTAAGTCGTTTACAAACGATTCCGAGTCTCTACATCGAACTAGTAACCCATGATCGACCGCTATAGGCAAGACAGATATAACGGACGGATATCGCCCCTGTCCAGCGCCTCATTCGGCTAAAAATGGCTCGTGCGATAAACGGCGAGTGCCGAATACCTAATAAATCACATTGTATTGAGCCTTTCGACTCACGAGACTCCTAGAGATATCGTTGCTTACTTTGTCTAGAAAGGATACGGCCTTAGAGGCGTTCAGGCATAATCCCACGGATGGTAGCTTCGCACCACCGGCCGCTCGACCGAGTGCGTGAACCAAATGTCCGAACCTGCGGTTCCTCTCGTACTGAGCAGGATTACTATCGCAACGACGATTCATCAGTAGGGTAAAACTAACCTGTCTCACGACGGTCTAAACCCAGCTCACGTTCCCTATTTGTGGGTGAACAATCCAACGCTTGGCGAATTCTGCTTCGCAATGATAGGAAGAGCCGACATCGAAAGATCAAAAAGCAACGTCGCTATGAACGCTTGGCTGCCACAAGCCAGTTATCCCTGTGGTAACTTTTCTGACACCTCTTGCTGAAAACTCTTCAAGCCAAAAGGATCGATAGGCCATGCTTTCGCAGTCCCTGTGCACACTGAAGCAACGGGATCAAGCCAGCATTTGCCCTTTTGCTCTACGCGAGGTTTCTGTCCTCGCTGAGCTGGCCTTAGGACACCTGCGTTATTATTTGACAGATGTACCGCCCCAGTCAAACTCCCCGCCTAGCAGTTTCCTCGAATCGGATCACGCTAGAGTATTGTTGGCGATCGGCGCAATGGCTCACACCACTCTTATGCGCTTGGCTCTAGAAAACCGTGACAGTCGGAACGCAAGTTTTCGACGCACGCTTTCCGCCCAATCGAGTAAGTAAAGAAACGATGAAAGTAGTGGTATTTCACCGACGATATTACTATCTCCCACTTATGCTACACCTTTCATGTCTCCTTACAATGCCAGACTAGAGTCAAGCTCAACAGGGTCTTCTTTCCCCGTTAATTTTCCAAGCCCGTTCCCTTGGCAGTGGTTTCGCTAGAAAGTAGATAGGGACAGTGGGAATCTCGTTAATCCATTCATGCGCGTCACTAGTTAGATGACGAGCATGCACCTTAAGATGCTACCTGAGAGCTATGTTACTCCAACGCTTGAGAGTCATAGTTACTCCCGCTTTACCCGCGCTTGCTTGCTTGAATTTCTTCACGTTGACATTCAGAGCACTGGGCAAAATCACATTGCGTCAACACCCGCTAGGGCCATCGCAATGCTTTGTTTTAATTAGACAGTCGGATTCCCCTAGTCCGTGCCAGTTCTGAGCTGACCGTTGAATGGCGGCCGAAGAGTACGACTGACCGACCGAAGCCGGCACAGAAACCTCGCAGCAGAAAGATCCGCGGGGGCCTAGACACGGGACCGAGCTCGGATCTAAGTCACAAGGACAATTTCACCTTGCCCAGGCCCGGCACATCGGCCTACGCCCGCTTCCCAACCAAGCCCGGCACGCCCCGATCCTCAGAGCCAATCCTTATCCCGAAGTTACGGATCCAATTTGCCGACTTCCCTTACCTACATTTATCTATCGACTAGAGGCTCTTCACCTTGGAGACCTGCTGCGGATATGGGTACGAACCGGCGCGACACCTACCGTGGCCCTCTCCTGGATTTTCAAGGTCCGAGGGGAAGATACGGACACCGCCACAACTGCGGTGCTCTTCGCGTTCCAAACCCTATCTCCCTTCTAGAGGATTCCAGGGAACTCGAACGCTCATACAGAAAAGAAAACTCTTCCCGTATTTCCCGACGGCGTCTCCAGGTCATTTTGGGTTACCACCCGACGAACTCTCTTGCGAGGGCCGACTTGTAAACGGTTCCGCTGCCGGTTCCGGAATAGGAACCGGATTCCCTTTCGCCCGATGGGTGTGAAATTTTATTCAAAATAAATACACCGACATCAACATAGGATTTCTCCTGGGGCTTAGGATCGACTGACTCGTGTGCAACGGCTGTTCACACGAAACCCTTCTCCACGTCAGTCCTCCAGGGCCTCGCTGGAGTATTTGCTACTACTAACCAACCAGATCTGCACCGATGGCGGCTCCAGGCAGGCTTACGCCCAACCCTTCTGCGCACACCACCGCGACCCTCCTACTCACCAGGGCGTCAAAACAAACTATTATGAACGTTTCTCATGCCTTGGCGGCCGAGTATAGGCACGACGCTTCAGCGCCATCCATTTTCAGGGCTAGTTGCTTCGGCAGGTGAGTTGTTACACACTCCTAGCGGATTCCAACTTCCATGGCCACACGTCCTGCTGTCTTAAGCAACCAACGCCTTTCATGGTATCCCATTAGCGTCGTTTAGGCGCCTTAACTCGGCGTTTGGTTCATCCCACAGCGCCAGTTCTGCTTACCAAAAATGGCCCACTAGGCACTCTGATCCAA
This sequence comes from Ctenocephalides felis, assembly GCF_003426905.1. Lineage (NCBI taxonomy): Eukaryota > Metazoa > Arthropoda > Insecta > Siphonaptera > Pulicidae > Ctenocephalides > Ctenocephalides felis. Next base: position 9,241,583 of record NW_020539726.1, on the reverse strand, counting down.
ATCTCTGGCTTCACTATTCAAGCAAGCCAGAGATCTCACCCATTTAAAGTTTGAGAATAGGTTGAGGTCGTTTCGGCCCCAAGGCCTCTAATCATTCGCTTTACCGGATGAGACTCGCTCATCGAATGCCAGCTATCCTGAGGGAAACTTCGGAGGGAACCAGCTACTAGATGGTTCGATTAGTCTTTCGCCCCTATACCCAGTTCCGACGATCGATTTGCACGTCAGAATCGCTACGGTCCTCCATCAGGGTTTCCCCTGACTTCGACCTGACCGGCAAGTTCACCATCTTTCGGGTCCCAGCGTGTACGCTCTGGGTGCGCCTCTTCTCGCAATGAGAGTGAGACGCCCCGGGATTGCGAGCACGCATCCGTAGATGCGGTCCGTCATCCCTCAGTTCACTTAAGCGAACCTTTACTTCATTGCGCCTTTAGGTTTTGTATTTCCCATGACTCGCGCACATGCTAGACTCCTTGGTCCGTGTTTCAAGACGGGTCCTGAAAGTACCCAAAGCAATAGCATCGCTGACCGGTAATAGAGTCCGTTCGAGAACACGGTAGCTAACAGCTCGAGGCGGCATCGATGCCGGACTAGGTCCGACGGCCAATAACCGTCCGTGCTTGCAACCGGCCGAACGCTTAAAAGCGACCCTATACCATATCATTTATACCGTCTGGCAGTCGGCCGAGCACGCGGGGTCTGGCGCGAATAAATTCGTGACAGGCTACCGCCGCGGTCGTAGATCGACACCAAACGGGTCGCGACGTCCTACTGAGAGAGAAGTGCATGCCATCGCCGCCTAACGCATAAACCGACGGCGTATCGCAGGACGAATCCCGGTCAATCGCACGCCAATAAATGGAAGACAATGATAACATTGAATCTCTCCTTTCGATCTTTCGGGTTTCTCAGGTTACCCCTGAACGGTTTCACGTACTCTTGAACTCCTCTTTCAAAGTTCTTTTCAACTTTCCCTCACGGTACTTGTTCGCTATCGTCTCGTGGTCATATTTAGCCTTAGATGGAGTTTACCACCCACTTAGAGCTGCACTCTCAAGCAACTCGACTCTGAGGAGAGATCCTCTCGATACGCGCAACGGTCGCTACGGGCCTGGCACCCTCTATGGGTAAATGGCCCCATTCAAGATGGACTTGAACTCGCCGCAACGCACCGAGATAATCGGATCCTCCCTAACACTACATTTCCCAGCGTCCGTCTCCGGCCGCGGGATTTAGTGCTGGGCTCTTCCCTGTTCGCTCGCGCGCTACTAAGGGAATCCTAGTTAGTTTCTTTCCACCCCAACCGCTTAGTAATATGCTTTTCAGCGGGTAATCTCATGCTCTGAGGTCGTATTATGATTATGATGTGCTCGCAAACGTTAGTAAGCAAGCGCACACAAATCGACGAGGAACCTTTGAATCGTCCAAATTTCCGGAACGAAACGCGATTTCGAAGAGTTCGGGTTTTCCGGTTATCGGGAGGGTCGCAAGAATATAAAATCTCTAGGACACACAACCCGCCGTAATCCCACAGAACGTCACGAACGAACGAACGTTAACGCATAAAGTCCGATGTAGGTTGGAAGTTGTGTGTTTAGTGGCTCACGCGTTGATGTGAAATTATTTAAGAGCACGCATTACGCGAAACTCCATCATTCGCCGGCAAGCCGTTTAAAGCAAGCGGCAGTCTGGTAATGTTATACACTCTCAGCCAGAGGTGGTCCGGGGAACAGTATCCGAGGACCGCAATGTGCGTTCGAAATGTCAATGTTCCATGTATCCTGCAGTTCACAGTCGACGCGCAATTAAGCTGCGTTCTTCATCGACCCCACGAGCCAAGTGATCCACCGTTCAGGGTAATTTTATATATTTTATACATGTTTCGATCGTGATCCCCTCGAAATCGTTTAAGATAACTCGGGCGATTCTGAAACTAGTATGATATTATGGTTACAATTAGTACACCGTAAAGCTTTCGCGTTTCGGTCCGAGATACAAAATCTCGTTTCAAAAAATTGAAATATGAAATATTTCACTGTTGTGAGATTGAAAAATTCTGCTTTCGCTGATTTTCATTTTCTTAAAACAACGCAATGAAGCGAATGTTCAAATTCGCACAATTTGAATAAAATGTGCAGAGTATCTAGAATACTAACGCAAGCGTTTACTACAATCGGACTTTAAAAACACTAGACTTTCATCTAGCGCCCAAAGAATTGATTGAGCTATGCGTTT
>NW_020539726.1:9204218-9238348 GCF_003426905.1 Ctenocephalides felis | reverse complement strand
TCCATAACAAAAATATTTCCTTTTGTTGTTAGTTTTGGGATTTTTAGCACTAGTGTTTAGTTTATAAGACCTTTATATATTTTTTGAGTATACGCTATTTATTTCTTTCAAAAGATGTATTGTTAGTTTGAAGTTAGATGCAACAGTTTTTTTATATAACTTCTATAATAGCTTGCTTACACGTAGTTGCAGTAAAAAGGACCAACTAAACTCTTGTAAGTCGCTAATATGTAAACAATAAAGAACAGTAAATAAGAAGTAATTGAAGTTTTAAAATATTTATTTCACAAGAGATAAATAAAATACATAATTATTCCAACTACGCTGATAATTATTTCTGAATTACATACTATAGAATTGTGTTAAATTTTACGTATACTAATTATATCTCCGTTGAGTCTGAATCGTACACAAATTCCTATTAAATTTTCTATACTAATAAAACCGCAACATAAGAAAGAAGTACGTATTTTTCCAAATTAGATGTTTGGAAAATGGAAAATATCGTCGTAGTCGAGAAAAGTATCGTTTTTTCCGGCATGCCAGAGCCAGCGTTCTTCACGTTGTTAATGCGTCGTAGCGACAAGGAAGATTCCGGGCTTTAGTTCTCTCCGGAGCGCTAGTTAATTGCGAAGTGCGCGTGCAAACAGACATGAGCAATTCAGAGACATTTTGGGGGCTTATGATTGTATCTCATACTATTAGACATAACACGGCTTTGTCTTACCGCGTTGACATGTACTGGGAATGTCACGAACTTCCGAGATGACTGACGCTAATACGATATACGAAATCTTCAGCAATTTAATGTTGAAAAATGAGATGCGGATATCATAATACGACAGCGTGTTTGCTCGAACGATATTGGGAGTTATGGAGCGTGCATTAATATGAATAAATTAGATCGAATCGAAATTTGAGGTTTTTAAGTCGATATGCCATCGAGTTGAAGGATTTCAATTTGACGACTGGAGAAATTTACCAGCATTTTATAATATATATTAAATCTAAAATATTCTATAGAAAATATCTGGAATCAACTTTTTAGATTTGATGAAATGACATGATACTTCGTTTCTTAATGATATTAACTTCCGACGGGTAAGTTATTAGCTAAGTGTGTGACTGCAGGGTTAGACTAAACATGAGCTACGGGAGGCTATCAGCGTGTGCTTTTCGTGTGTTTTTATCTGTTTGTTGAAGAACAATGGTATCGAATAAATGTTATTAACAATAATAAGCAAGATGCAACAAAAAAGTGAAATTTCGAAAAAATAATTTAATTAAATTAAATAAAAATCTAAATTTATATGTAATTAATATATATATATATATATATATATATATTATATATGTTATAAATATATATATATATAGATATATATATATATATATATAATTACAAATTATATTTTTTGAACTTGTTCGAACAAGAATATATCATCTTTCTCTTTCTGAACTTTATCTCAAAATCAGTATAGTTTAGTTTTTTGTTGGTTTTGTTTGAATAATTTATTTGTTCTGTAATATATTACAAAAAGGAAGAAGTGAGTATATATGATTTTCTATATCTATCGTATGATACTAATACAATTCATTGCTAAATAATATTTGAAACATTGATGATTGTGTGGGAGTTGTAATTAATATGAAAGTATAAACTCCCATCGTATAAAAATATATAAATTTTATTCATAAAATATTACTGATATGAAAAATATATATGACAAGTCCATTTGTTTTTTTACAATCACTAGCCTGCTTGATTTCCCCACACACTCCCTGCCTAGTGTGAACCTCACAGTTTAAAAAGAAAATACAGGGAAACACGTTATAAAAATGTGGTGGGAAAGCAGATTATAGCAGTGTTGTGATACTGGTCAATTACAAATTTCCATGTTTCGTCAGCAGATGCACCGTATGTGGTAATTCGACCTTCCATCAACTCCATATTGTGCATAAGGTTCTGACTATAAAAAACATGTGGAAAATTTCCTGAACCTCGATGTCGGTGAACTTCTAAGATTCAGCCTCGATCTAATTGGTATTAGTTATATCAGAATTACTTAATGTGTGGAATGCATAATTTATGGGTACAGTTTCCATTTCTGCAGGCGTTGCATTCGTACCTGATGGGTTCTGATCAGAGAAAGAAGTTGGTTCTTTATCCAAATCAGGATCATTGGTTTCTTTAACATAAGAGTCCAGAATTGTGGAATCCAATAGATAATTTATGTCAAATTTTGTTTTGACTAGTCGCTGTCTCCGATAATGGGAGGTAGCATCAAAAGACGATTTGTTGAGTTAACGGACAAGGAGAGGTTGAATTGCATTCCAATGAAAAGTTTAGGCTCCAAATTATTTTTTTTAACTTCCCGTAGGGCAAGTTATAGTAATCGCAAAAAAATCGAAAATGAAAATTTTTATATATCTTTACGTTTCAGAGGTTTCTGAACATTTTGGCATACCTTAGAAAAAATGGATGTATGTGTGTGTGTGTGTGTGTGTGTGTGTGTGTATGTATGTATGTATGTGTGTGTATGTATGTGCGGATACAAATTTTCGTCGACGATTTCGGGAACACGGGTCAACCGATTTGAATAATTCAAAAAACATTCGATTCGTATTGATAAGGAGACGTGCTGATTAGTTTTTGGCGAAGGCAGGTCTAGCCGTTCCAAAGATACGGGGCAAAAAGTGCCGAAAACGGTAGCTCAGTTTTTGAGAGAAATGAGCCTCCGATTTGGATAATTCAAAAAACATTTCACTTGTATTGACAAGATGAAGAATCGATAAAATTTTCATGAAGGTAGGTCTAGCGGATTCGGAGATATGGAGGAAAAAGTAAAAAAATGAGCCATTTGGCGGTCAAAAATGATCATTAGACATATGCTCATAAAATTATCAGATATTTTATAGAGATTTTAACAATAAGTATACAATTTGTTAACATTCCTATGGGTTCCGTACCAATGCTTATGCTTTAGACAGCGACGCGGCGCTTTATATTTTGTCCCTATGCAGTTAAAGCAGTACGATTGATTGCTTTGAAAATAAAGTTCAGATCTTCCACAATATGTCAAAATAAAAAAAAAAAATTTTTCAAAAAAAAAAAAAAAATTTAAAAAAAAAATTTTTTTTTAAAAATTTTTTAAAAAAAAGTAATTTTTTGTCCAATTTATAGTTTCTCAAAAATCTTATTTTTTCAAAGTAATTTTTTTTTCAAAAGTCGTTTTTAAAAAAATAATAATTTTTGGTACAGGAAGTTCCAGCAATTTGCCTTAAGGCACGATGCCTTAATTGCCTTAAGACAGAATTCCACTTACAGCTAGTTCTGTCAGCAATAAACACTGAGGTCTGGGTATACCAAATAAGTAACCACGAAAGTCCGGTTCAGATAGTAAGTGCGTTAACTATGATGAACCAAGGGCTGGACGTACCTTATAAGTCGTCTCTGAAGACCAGTGATTATGGTGCTGCGTCAAAATTCAAATTTCTTAAATCCTCGAAAAATAAAACTCCTTCTTTGTCTTCATTTCAATCACGTCGGGGTCACCAATGTGGGAGTTGTAATTAATATGAAAGTATAAACTCCCATCGTATAAAAATATATAAATTTTATTCATTATAAAATATTACTTATATGAAAAATATATATGACAAGTCCAATTGTTTTTTACAATCACTAGCCTGCTTGATTTCCCCACAATTGTATAAATTTAATAAATTAAATAAATTGTGATAAAAAATCACAAAAACCATATTACACTGTTAATTCTGTATAGTTTAGTTTGGTTGTTATGACGACTGTCACTAACGTACTCTGGCACAATCGTGCCCTGGCACAATCGTACCCTTGCTTCCCGACTGTATATCAACATAAATTTAATATAGTCGCATAATGTTCATGTATTTTCAATATATTAACGTATTTTTTGTATTACACAATATTCTACATATAGGAATTTAATTTTATATAACACTGAATTAATATAAAGTTATACATAAAAATTACATAAATAATATATTAAAATAAATAAATATTATAAAATATAAAAGTTAGGTACTTTGTATGATAACATAGATTTAATACATTAACGTGATTTTTATTTATTAACGTAATTGTTATTTATTAATGTAATTTAATTGTTAATGTAATTTTAATAACAACGTGAAGTTACATTTGATTTTGCCGCCTTGATACATCTAAGTTACAAATGCATGCATCTAAGTTCAGTATGATATAGAAAACAATGCTATTATTTGTCATCTGACAACACTACAAGCAAATTTGATAGACGTATCGATATTCGTAGGTCAGTTTTTACCTTGGTCAGTAATTCGGGCGCGTCTAGTTATGAATGGCAGCACGTTTATTTTCTGTCAGCCATGTTTTATGCTAGTCGGTTGTGAATTTCGTGTTAAAGTGTGAGTGATATTATTAATACGTTATAAAGTGTTTTAGTTTTATTCGACAATAACATTTATATTTGTTTCGTGTTCAGAATAGCTTTGTGTTAAGTGATTTAAATATTTTCTTTTAATGTGTGAGTTGCCGATTGCAGTTTCGCGAGCTCTTGTAAACCAAGGTAAGCCTTAGCAGCGACCATTTTTAAAATACTTTTATAAATATGCATTTTATTTGTGCAACTTAGGTAATGATTTCTTGAATTAATAAAATAAGACATATTACATACACCATGGTGCATTTTTTGTAATAATTCATAATATGTTATTGAACTAGCAGTCAAACTAGCAGTCAAATCTAGATATAAAAAATAGATATTTGTTTTGATTTTTCTGTTTTGGATGGAAATTGTGACCTGTATTTTTTCCACCAAATGACATCTGCTCGCTCGTGGCGCATCTGCAAAATGCTTGTACTCGGCATATTATGGTATATATTTTGATGAAAATATGAGAAGTATAACAATATAACAATAAAACTTTTATATATTAAATATTTATGTTCTGCCCTAAAAATTCCTCAAAATGGCGATTTATGAAGCCTTTAAATTAGGATCCCCCCTTAAACTATTGATAAAAAATCACTTTATAGGATTTTTTTTAAATCTACATGAATAAAATCGATACAAACACCTTTGTGAAATTTTGGACTACTTACATCTAGCTATTTTTATGCCTTACAAATATTATTTTACAAAATATTAAAATCATTGAATTTTTAGCAGCCGGTTGGCAGGCAACAGTTACAACGATTTTCACTTGGAAAAATAGATAGCAATAGCAAGTGAAAATATCCCTCACCCGGGCATTGCTGCACCATACTCGCCCTGTTACAGAAATTGTAATAATAATTTATCATACAGAAATGTGACAACTGTTTGGGTTGCCATCTGTCAAACAGACTAGTATTAAGTCAAAATATTAACAACGGCTTATAGGACAATCAGGTTCTGATTGCTGTTCAAAAATAAATATAGAAAAAAATTGAATTTTTAAATTATGCTATATATATAAAATAACGTATATAATATTACGATTAAAATGAACAATTCAATATTATTTGAGAAGCATACATTCATCCATAATAAAATATTGAATTATTAAATTGGGATAAATTTATTAAATGATATATAAATGTTTGAAATATTGCTTTTAATTGAATTAACAGTAAGCTAATTGCTTTTCTAGAGATAATATTTGATTACACTCTTAGTATTTTAGTTTTGCATTAGGAAAAACTACTTTATTTATATTACTAAATTTTATTGTTAAATACTACATGTTTTATAGATCTTTGTGATACATAAACATGTCATGTGCAATCGTAATTGAATTTGTTAGCCATCAGTTAACACATAGCTACTGGAGGTGCACAAAAATTATTCAATATGTAAATGACGTGTTCGTGATGTTTACTAACATTAATTTTGTGCACAACCGCAAAACCAAATTCGTCGCACAATCACAAAGTCAAATTCGATGGCAAAATAATTATGAGAAATTCGATTTGTGCACACTGTGATGTAGAAACACAAATCTTCCTAAAACTTAATTTCTAAATATTTAACAGTCGATTATTTATAAAATAAATATACGTTGATATAAATTACAAACTGCTGAAACTTAAGATTTTTTTTTTATTTTCTTATAAATTACAATCTGTCTAAATAAAAAGACATTGAGTAATTATTTTGACAAATAACATTAAATTATAAAAGGAAAACCCAGTGATTCACCTTTTATTAGTGTACTAAATTATATTATAATTTTGGTATAATAAAGAAAAAAAGAAACTCAAATATACATACAATTATAAACATAGTAAAAAACAAAACAAAACACACACCTATTTTAAATAATATTGTAGAACAACTCATTACTGATTAATATGTTAGATTTATTAATTGTGTTCTTTTTAATCAGTTCGTTTGGATGGTGGTCAACTTTGGTCTTGAAATTATGGGCACTCTCTCTAATTTCTTCACTGATTGTCAGTGTATCCATGTCTTGGTGAATTAGCCACGTCGGTACATACCTTGGCGCGGATATTGCTTGTCTGAGTATTTTATTTTGAAAACGTTGCATTATTTGTAAGTTACTGACTTTAGCAGCACCCCATAGATGGATGCCATACATCCAAACTGGTTTCAGAATAACTTTGTATAATAAAATTTTATTGTACATCGACAATTTTGATCCACTACTGAGGAGCCAATACATCGACCTTCGAAGGTGTTCTAGATGTTCATGCTTTTTTTGAATGTGGATTTTCCAGTTCAATTTCTTGTCCAGATACATACCCAAATACCTTACGTGATCTTGGCTTGGAATTTGTTCGTTATAAATTGCGACAGGTGGGCATGTATCTTTCCTAAGAGTAAACGTAATGTGAACAGATTTTGAATTATTAATTGTGAATCTCCATAAAGTAAACCATTTTTCAATTATATCAAAGTGTGACTGCAGCTGTGTTGAAACCGTAACAGGATTTTGATTTCGAATTATAATGCATGTGTCGTCCGCGAAAAAATCCAGATTAGCATTGGTAAATTGAGGAAAATCAGCAGTGTATAGTAAAAACAGCATAGGGCCTAGGACACTTCCTTGTGGGACTCCCGCGTTCACTTCTCTTAATTCTGACTGCGTGCCACTTATATCAACATAAAACTTTCGTTCGCAAAGATATGATTGTAGTAGTGAGTAAGTTGAATAAGGTAGATTTATTTTAATTTTATAAAAGAGACCTTTGTGCCAGACTTTGTCAAACGCCTGAGACACGTCAAGAAATACTGCAGAACAGTACTTCTTACAGTGTAAGGCAGCGTTGATGATGTTAACAACTCGATGGACTTGCTGTAAGGTCGAATGCTTTGCCCGAAAACCAAATTGATAATTTGGAATTATATCATTGGAAATTATATGATCATTTATTCGACTCAGAAGCAATTTTTCGAAAAATTTTGATATAATCGGCAATAAACTGATAGGTCGATATGATGGTGCTAGGTGTTGGTCTTTTCCAGGCTTCAGTATTAGTACAATTTTTGCAATTTTCCATGCTGTAGGAAACTTGCAAATCCTCAGTATTGCATTAAAGATGATGGTAATGAATCTGAATACAATGGCGGGCGATTCTTTTAGCATTTTCATTGATACTTTGTCATGGCCAGGAGATTTACCAGTTTTGGCTTTGTTGATTTGATGTTTTACTTCTGATAATGAAATTTTTATAATTGAATCTTCGTATCGAGGTTCATTCTGTAGATACTGGTGGATAAAATATTCAGCATCGTCTGTACAATTTTAAGGAGCTGGATGAAAAGAATTAAATAGATGATCCGCAAAGATTTGTGATATCTCTATTGGGTTTCTAGCCCAGGATTGTTCTGATTTCCTTATAGGTGGAATTTGTCTTATTGGATTTTTGATTTTTTTAGTAGCCTTTCATAATGAGTAGTTGGTATCCTGATTTGGAGTAAGATTGTTCAAGTAATTATTGAATGATTCATTTTTGTGCTGAAAAATTAGTGCCTTTAGGTCTTTGCAAGCTTTATTATACCTTTTTTTATCTTCCGGTGAGCAGGTTAATTGCCAAACTTTACGCAATTTTCTTTTAATTGCAATGTTTTGTTTAATATTTATAGGACACAATGATTTTCGATTGCCTGCGAACTTGGGAGTGGAATTTTTAGCCGCATCTTGAAATATACTGGTTAGATTGTTTATTGCATTGTTGATATCATGTTCATGTTTGAGGGGAATGTTACAGTTCACTTTGCTTTCAATTATATTTCTAAAAGCAATCCAGTTTGTCAAATAATTTGTTAGATGGTGATCACTTAAGCCAGACTTTAAAACTGTTGAATAATTCAATATTACTGGGGAGTGATCAGAAGTTAAATCCAGACATGATTCAATTCTCAGTAAATCTTCATTAATATTTTTAACTACAAAAAAGTCTAAAAGGTCTGGTAATTTACTCAAGTCACTTGGCCAATATGTCGGTTCCCCAGTTGAAATAGAATTATAGTTATTTGAGTCGATTGATTTAAGAAGTTCACGACCACGTGGCGTAATTAACCTCGAGCCCCAAGAAGTGTGTTTGGCATTGTAATCACCTCCTGCTATAAATTTATTACCCAATTTACTGAAAAAGTCTGAAAATTGATTTCTTGAAATAATATGCTTTGGAGGACAGTAGAGAGCTGAAACAGTGACCGCGCACAATGATAAGTCAATGCTAACACATGTTGCTTGCAAATAATTTTCACAGATTGGTTCTAGCTCATAATGACGAATATTAGATCTTATTATTATTGCCGATCCACCGTGTGCTGTTCCATCTGGGTGTTCAGAGCTATAGATAGTAAAGTTAGGTATTCTTAAATGACATTTTTCTTTTAAATGAGTTTCTGATATTAGTAGCATATCGATTGAATTGTGTGATAGAAAATATTTAAGTTCTTGTATGTGTTGATACAAGCCATTGGCGTTCCATAAACAAATTTTCAGTGATGTAGCCATTACTTATTTTTTGAAAGGATGGTTGTTAATAGATTGAGGATACTTATTTGTTCTGTTAATGTTTTGATCATTTGTTTTAGTTCTGAAATGTCGTTGTTATTGTTGTTGTTGTTGGTATTGTTGTTCGTTACATTGGCGTTATCCGTTGAAGTTTGATTTGTATTTGTATCTTGACGAGATGCGTAAGCAAAGCTCTTTCCTGGTTGCACTAAATTATTTTCTTGCCTTTGTGAAATTTTGTGAAGAAGATTTGGAAATTTCCTTTCAAGTTGCTCTAGGTAGACTCTGCATCCTTTGTAATTGGCTGGATGATTTCCGTCTGTGCATAAAACACATTTAACATTTTTATTAATTTTATCTTCCCAGGAACAATCTTTGGTTAAATGATTTCCTGCACACTTTACACATCTAGGCAATCTAAAACAATAGTTTTTGGAATGTCCTAGACGTTGACAGTTTGAACACTGTAGTATTTCACGGGCAAAGTGTCTTGGCTCAATCTCAACACTGGTATTGTAGAGGAAATTAATTTTGTAAAAGTCTGTATTGTTTGGCTTCTGCTCTAAATCTATTGAAAACATATTAAGCGGGTATTTTGTGTACCTACTTTTTATATTTGAGATATTTATTACCGTATGTCCTAGTTTCTCAATTTCAGTTTTTAACATTTCCGTATCTGTGCTATGGTGCAAGTTTTTAACAACGACTTTCAGTGGCCTTTTAGTTCGGTTTTGGAAAGAATGCATTTGGGTATTTCTGATTTTTAGTAGTTTTAAGATCTTGTTATAAGTTTCTGCATTTTCTAAGGTTAATTTCACTTGTGTCGCATTTATTATTTTAATTTTATGTAAATTTTGGCTTCAGTATCAAGCAGTTGAGTAAGGGGCTTGATATCGCGAACTTCATGGATAAAAATTGGTGGTGGTCTTATTACATTAGTAGTATTTCGTATGTTCGCAGTTTCTTCCCTACTTAAAATCTCAAAAGAATTTTTAGTAGGGGTTGGGTTGAGCCAATAGACGGAACTTGTGGAATTATTTGTATCGTTTTCATTCATTTTTGTATTCCTGGTTGATTTTTTAACTAATTTAGCTATATTGGTATCATTGATATTATCAAATTGATGCCTTTTTCATGCATAACTGTTGTCCAGCCCTGTTCTTGATTGGATGACGCAAGTTGTACATCCCCGACTTGATCGGCACTGGTGTCTTGTTGAATGATATCGCTTGTGTCCATTTCAGATGTATTTACAATTGCATTGCTGTCGTTGTTTACTTTTTTGGTTCGTTCCAAATATTCATGGAATTCTCTCATTTGCTGAATAACTAATTCGGTATTATTACGGGTATTGTCTTGCAAAACCTTGTTGATTTCCATTATTGGCAACGGTGATGTTGATGGACACTCCGAAGGGTCGTTCGTATTCATATTTGATAAAGAACACATACACTAAAACACTGATTAATATTTCACACTATATTAATATTATTATATTCAATATATATAAAATGAATTTAACACTTTTGATAGACGTAGTTTGTTTATAATCCGAGCATATCCCGCAAGGGGAATGCGCACATTTAGAATGTCAACAATACACGTATAATTTGAATGCACTCCGTTTTATCAAGATAATATTATGAGATTATGTAACACTTACAATTTAATTCTACTGCTGACGATGCGTTCGCTTCAACGTCCGAACAAATCAGTTCTAAATAGACCTTCGTTGTGATCGGATTATATAAGAGCAATAATAAAAACCATGCTTGCCTGCCTGGCTGTGCGTGTGTTTTGTGTTTAAAGTGCAATATATAATACAAAATGGAGAGTATTAAGCAAGTTAATACACTCCTTTTTAATTTTAAAGTAATAGAAGGAGCAATTGCTCCATTAAAAGTACATATGTGGTTAAGAAAAATCCTTGAAAGTTCGAAGACATAAATTGCATTCATGGAATTGCCATGGAAAGTAAAATATTAAATGTCAAATTTAATAATGCGGAAATCATAAGTAAAATTAAAAATAAATACGAAGCAAATATTAAGTACAAAGATGAAAACAATCAAAGTTACGAAATAGAATTTAGTGAACCGAAAAAACCTCCGAAATGGATTAAACTTCTAAACGTTCAGTGGGAGATTTCAGAAGATTATATTACAAAAATTATGTCAGAATATGGGAGAGTTTTAAAATATCAGGAAGATATGTGGTCTGGAGAAAACATAATTAACTGTTACACGGGAAACAGAACATTCCTTATGGAACTCACAAAAGAAATACCTGATAGCATTAAAATTAATGGAAAAAATACAACAATAATTATAAAAGGACAGCCAAGGAAATGTTTTAAATGCGGAGAAATAAATCATATGAAAAAAGATTGCACAGTAAATACGAGAATAAATGAAAGACTAAAATATGTTGAAAAAATTAATCCTGCAATATATAATAAAGAAGATAACATAATTGAGGAAACTGTATACCAAAAAGACGAAAATAAAATCAAACAAAAAGATCATGAGAAAAATGAAGAATACAATAGTTATAAAAAAGAAGAAAATAGAATAATTATTAATAAAAGAAGTATTGTTACAACGGCAAATGAAATAAAAAAATCGATAAAAATAGATAAGAAGAAAAATCATAACAATGAAATTGAAATAACACCAAAGAGAAATAAAATAATAACAACTTCTACTCCAAATACAGATGAAGTAATTAATCAAATCATTAGAAGATTTGATATAAAAGCACCAAGTTTGTCATCTGATGTATTGTCAAATAATCCCAATGAAAAAATGATAATTGAACAAGACGAATCTTTAAAGTCAAATAAAGAATATGGTGAAAAACCCGAAGAGGATTTAAACAAACAAATAACAAAATTATAAACAATATAAATAAAAATAAAACAAATATACTATTTAATAAACATGGATAATTACAAAATAAGAAACTTAGCAACAATAAATATAAATGGTATAAGGAGTTTAACAACAAAAATCTTATTAAAAAAATTCATAAGAGAATATGATTTAGACGTTATTATGTTACAAGAAATAAATGAAGACGATTTTAATTTTTTTAAGCCATATGAAAGCATCATAAATTTAAATGAGAATCAAAGAGGAACAGCAATCTTGATAAGACCTGGTATAAAATTTAAAAATATACTATTGCATGAAAATTCTAGAATAATAGGAGCGAAAATAGATGAAATAAATTTCATCAATGTATATGCACATGCTGGGAATGGTTTTAAAGCCGAAAGAGAAAAATTATTTGAAGAAGAAATAGGCAGTATATTTAGAAATAATACATCAAATGTAATTATAGCAGGAGATTTTAACTGTGTTATTAACGCAAAAGACCAAAAAGGCCGAGCAAATAATAGTGCGGCCTCAAAAAGATTAGTGAATCAGCTTAAACTAAAAGATGCATGGGAAGAAAAACATAAGAATGAATCAGGATACACATTTCTCAGAGGCGATTCTGCATCTAGATTGGACCGGTTCTATGTAGATTCAAATATAAGTAACAAAATTATAGACTGCAAAACGGTACCGATAGCTTTTTCCGACCATAATGCTGTAATTCTGAAAATAAAAGCATCTTCATCAATACCCTTATTAGGGAAAAGCTATTGGAAATTGAACTGCAAAATATTAAAATCAGAGGAATTTGATAATAAATTTATAGAAGAATGGAAATTAATTGAAAAAAAATATCCGCCTAATAAAATAATAGAATGGTGGCAAAAAAAAGCAAAACCTAAAATTAAATATATAGCAAAAAGTATTTCGATACAGAATGCCATAGATTTTAATAACACAATCAGTTATTTTGAGCAAGTATTAAACGAGGCTGTCTCAATTCATAAAGAAACCGGAGGTATGTGGGAAATAATTAAGGAAATAAAAGCAACGATTAGAAAATTATATGATTTAAAAAATGAAGGTATCAAAATAAGATCAAGAACACAAACAATAGCAGAAGAGGAACGTTTAACAATATACCAAATAGCGAAAGAAAAGAAAAATGGAGAAAATAAATATATTAAATCGATGTATAACTCGGAAAACACTTTATTACAAAACAATATAGATATAATGAAAGAAATGGAAAAATCATATCAATATTTCTATAAAAAAGAATCAATACCAAACATAGAAAACCTTGCTATTTTAGAAAACTACAATAAAAATATTAACATTATTTTCAATGAGAATTTAAGAAATAAGATTACAGAAGAAGAAGTAAAAGAAGCAATAAAATCTGCAAATGATAATAGGACCCCCGGTATAGATGGAATTCCATATGAATTTTATAAAAAATATGAACAAAGTTTTACACCTCTTCTTGCAAGAATGTTTAATGAATTTTTAAGTAATCCGGAATACATAAATAAAGAGTTTACAGAGGGAATAATCATCCTTATACCTAAAGTAAAAAATCCAAATTATACAGATGATTACAGGCCAATAACGCTCCTAAATTGTGATCTAAAATTGTTTTCAAAAATTTTAGCGAATAGAATTAAAAACAGCATACAAAATGTAATAAATGACGGTCATATATAAATGACGGTCAATCCTGTTGTATAGATGACAGGAATATTATTAATAACTTAACAACAGTTAGAAATTTAGTATCTTTTTATAATACAGAAAAATATAAACAAGCAGGTCTATTAAATATTGATTTTAAGAAAGCATTTGATATGATGTCACATGAATACCTGTTTCAAGTTCTCCAGAAAATAGCAATACCTGACAAAATCACAAAGGTTATAAAATGTTTATATAAAAATGCATCATCAAGATTGCAAATAAATGGAAACTTGTCAACAAGTATAAAAATTGAAAGATCAGTAAGACAAGGTTGTCCGTTATCAATGGTACTTTTTATAATCGGCTTAGATCCCTTGCTGGAACAATTAAGTATACAATTAGAAGGTGAAAAATTAATAAACAAACATATAAAAGTACTAGCATATGCTGATGATGTATCATAATCATAAAATCAAATGATGAAGAAAAAAAGACACTGAAAATCATAGAATCATACTGTGAATGTTCAGGTGCTAAAATAAACGAAAACAAATCAACATATCTGCCACTTGGTTCAAAATGGAAGAGAGATACAAATAATATACCAGAAAAATCAGAAATTAAATATTTAGGGATGTTAGTCAGCAACAAATTAAATGTGATGATAAAAAAAATTGGGATAAAATATTAAATAGTACAAGGATAACTTTGAATATAGAACTCTCCAGGAGACTAAATATAATACAAAAAATATGGCATGTAAATCAGTTTGCTTTATCAAAAGTGTGGTATATTGCACAAGTTTTGCCAATGAAAAAGGTTTACTCACAAAAAATTGAAGCATTGCTAGGGTTTTATATATGGAATGGACACGGACTTCGAATTAATAGAAAGCAACTCAAACTAACACAATTAGAAGGAGGTCTGAAACTAATATCAACCAAGGAGAAATGCGAAGCCTTACTCATTAAAAATATGATTAAACAAATAAATGAAAAGCAAGTCAATGGTGAATTTTTGCAATTTTGGCAAGAAAATAATAAATTACCGAAAATAATTAAAAATGAATGCAAAATTATTAATGAAAATTGTATATGGATCACGGAGAAGCCGAAAACAAAAGAAATTTATAACAAATTACTGGAAAATTTCACTCCTAAAATAATGGAAAAAAAACCACACCATAATTGGAAAAACATATGGAAGAATATAGAAAACAAAAATATTCCTTCAGAATGGAAAACAACAAATTATTTGATAGTAAATGAATGCATTGCAATGAACACAAAACTTTTTAGAATAAAAATGAGTAGCACAGAAAAATGTGAAAAATGCAATAAGGAGGAAAATGCCTTACACTATTTAACAGAATGTGGTAAAAAGAAAATTATATGGGATTGGATGAAAACAAAATTAAAAATCTCAAAAATAGATGTAACTGAAGATGACGATAAACTTATCAAAATAGATATACAATATAAATCAAAAGAAGAAAAAGATGTTAAAATTTGGCTGCTATCTGGAATCTTATATAATTTATATCATGGTTTTGAAGAAATAACACTCATTGAGAGGAATTTAAGAGAAAAAAGGAAAGAATATTTTTTGAAAAATAGTTATATAAATCCACTTATGTATAAAATATTGTAAAAAAGAATGTACATATTTATTTATGTAAAAAATATTGTAAAATAAAAAAAAAAAAAAAAAAAAAAAAAAATGAAACTTAAGATGAATATGAAAATAATCACCACACTATATATTAACACTTTTCTTTTAATTTTTTTTTTAATGCGTATTTTAAAAATGCATACAACTCTAATTTTTTACCTTCCTTCCATAAACGCCTATTTTTAATTCTTAAAATATAGAAATAATTTCTAATCAATAAACTCACGGCACAAATGTTAAATTTGTTTTATTATTTTTAAGGAACAGAGTGAAATATTCTTTTGATTCAGGCATTTTTCATTAAATCAAGATTTATACTATGATGTAATTTTTTTTTACAATAATTAAATAGCAATCAGAAAAAATTTCAGAAAAAACGCTATTGTGTTGATTATAAGTAACAGTGCTGGAGTTCGATATATATGACATGACCAAGATCACCCCAGCGGGCTACTCCATTTTAATGCATTAGATCGAAGGGATGCACAATGTAACTTTAAAATGTTTATTTATCTATGCCGATTTCCTTGTTGGTATCGGTACGCATACAACGTTGATGCCGGTACGCATACAACGACAGATCCCTATTCACATACACGACGACTAATCACAATAGACCCGTATAGAAATGATCTCGCGTAACGCACTTCCGTTGCATTTGTACGGATTTACACCCCAGTCGCGCCTATTGAAGTTTTACTTCAAAAATCTGTACATTTTACTAACATGAATTTCTTTCTATGGTCTTAAAATTATTTATATCTATATCTTTGTTTATTGCAATGGTTTGCTATAGACTTCGCAATAATCTAACAAATGTTATTTTTTTAATGCCATTAATTCAGAGATATTACAATGTTAATTCCATAAAATGCAAAAATTGCTAATTATTTTTGTTGGTGTTTCGATGAAAGCTTAACAAATTCTGACCTAGTTATTATTAACAATATACGTTTGCGAAAACTTTTTAATACTGAAACAAAAAAATGATGCCGTTAAACTTTATGCATCATACTAATTATTAATTTTTCATATCCAACAAACTTTTAATTACCTAAAAATTAAAGTAATTATACGGCTTGTTAATTAGTCTCC
Source organism: Ctenocephalides felis (assembly GCF_003426905.1). NCBI lineage: Eukaryota > Metazoa > Arthropoda > Insecta > Siphonaptera > Pulicidae > Ctenocephalides > Ctenocephalides felis. The sequence continues at coordinate 9,222,035 of NW_020539726.1, read as the reverse complement.
CTATTATTAAATGTATGTTAGTGAAATATGTAAAATAGCTGATTCGCCATAGAAAATGCGAATATGTCATAGTCTTATGACGTATTCGCATTCGCTAGTCAACCAATTGTTTTTGAAATTTTTAGTTTTGAGATAAAAAATCAAATCAAATCATTTAAGATTGTGACCTTTGATGATCATTTATAAAAATTCTTATAATCAGTGAATTTCTAAGTGCAAATTATCGTTTAATATATTATCATACGCTAAAGCTTACTTATTTTTATTTTTATAATATACTTTCGGGGGCAATTATTAATTAAACTTGTTAACATAATTAATTAACAAATCTGTGGTAAAATTTCCTTGTGATGTCTATTGATACACAAATATGTCCATTAATTCATATAACGAAATAAAGGTTGAAATTATTGATCAGTATCGAATGATTTTAATTATATTAATTTTTTAATAAAGCTTAATTAATTTTAGATGTATATAACTGAGAACCAACTGAAAAGGTTCATATCTCTGACTGTAATTGATTGAAACAACAGAACAACCATCCAGGTTTTTATAGCTCATGAATTTAAGTAAATTTATTTTAATATAAGCACACTTTTTTATATATGTAGACGAATTTGTTCTGATCATACAATATTTTTTAACTTCCCGTAGGGCAAGTTATAGTAATCGCAAAAAAATCGAAAATGAAAATTTTTATATATCTTTACGTTTCAGAGGTTTCTGAACATTTTGGCATACCTTAGAAAAAATGGATGTATGTGTGTGTGTATGTGTGTATGTATGTATGTATGTGTGTGTATGTATGTGCGGATACAAATTTTCGTCGACGATTTCGGGAACACGGGTCAACCGATTTGAATAATTCAAAAAACATTCGATTCGTATTGATAAGGAGACGTGCTGATTAGTTTTTGGCGAAGGCAGGTCTAGCCGTTCCAAAGATACGGGGCAAAAAGTGCCGAAAACGGTAGCTCAGTTTTTGAGAGAACGGAGCGTCCGATTTGAATAATTCAAAAAACATTTCACTTGTATTGACAAGATGAAGAATCGATAAAATTTTCATGAAGGTAGGTCTAGCGGATTCGGAGATATGGAGGAAAAAGTAAAAAAATGAGCCATTTGGCGGTCAAAAATGATCATTAGACATATGCTCATAAAATTATCAGATATTTTATAGAGATTTTAACAATAAGTATACAATTTGTTAACATTCCTATGGGTTTCGTACCAATGCTTATGCTTTAGACAGCGACGCGGCGCTTACGCGCTTTATATTTTGTCCCTATGCAGTTAAAACAGTACGATTGATTGCTTTGAAAAGAAAATTAAGATCTTCCACAATATGTCAAAATAAAAAAAAAAAATTTTCAAAAAAAAAATTAAAAAAAAAAAAAATTTTTTTTTTAAATTTTTTTCAAAAAAAAGTAATTTTTTGTCCAATTTATAGTTTCTCAGAAATCTTATTTTTTCAAAGTAATTTTTTTTTTCAAAAATGTTAATCGTTTTTAAAAAAATAATAAATTTTGGTACGGGAAGTTCCAGTTTCCATTTATTTATTTGTAAAAAAAATATATCTTTGACATTATATTCGGAACTGAAATATTGGATTTATATTGAATTCTACATACATCGAAAAGGCAGAAATAAACAATTTGGTAAAGAATACTAGCTGGTAAAAATAAATGGCTTCGCAGTTTTTTATTTCAATCAATTATTATTATGATTGTATCTTAATCTATACATTGCTTTTATAAATATCCTCGCATCATATTCATTGTACTATCATGATTTTGTTAATACTCTGGTCTGCACACTTTTGTAGAATTTCACTTTTAGTAAATTATGCATTTCACATTTTTTGACATTGTTTATATATCTGAACTTTGCAGTACTTTATAATATGTTTTAAATTCACATCTTTTAATAGACGTCTTTGGCTTGTAGTACCTTGTTATTTTGTTTCACAAAGCTTGAGGCAAAGTTTATGTGAAATCAACGAAAATTCACAGAAAATATTTAAAAAAAATTTCATTAATTAATATTTTTAAGCTGTAATCAATAAAAAAGATATTGAGTATATAGTTTGTTAATTTTACAATTTCTTTCAGAAGGTAACTTCTGCGTTTTCCTTTTTGTTGAATGTTGTAAATATAATTTAAAATAGTGTGTTTGTATTTTGTAATTCGTTTCGATCTTTAGATAATATACAAAAGCGTATCTTACATTTCATATATAAGAAAGTTTTATTTCGTGACTGGCGAATAAAAATAGCAAATTACTGGTTTCGTGTTTTCCGTTGCATTTTGAATTGTCTTGTATATACAAACAAAATACGAGCATAAAACACCACAATTTGTATTACTATGCGTTGCATAACAAATTTTCCTTTAGACAAAGTACATAAAATAATATTCAGATTTCGGAATGCGGAAAATGAAGCCAACCAGCATCAAGGGTAATACATTATTCCAATTATGACTTTCATGCGTTTAAGTGGAACAAAATCGATGCTTTAGCATATATAATTCCGGTGCCTTTGCGATGCTTTTGCATATAAGCTCTTGCATAATATTCCACACATTAATCAATAATGCAGATGTTCCTCTATGTTCCCAACCGCCGTTAATGGGTTCTAATCATACTGCAAGGAGCATGTGAGGCAAATGCGGTTGCCACGGCTTCAATTTTTGTGGGACCGACTTTTCTAGTAAATTAATTTAGTTCTGCCTGTGTTCCGCGCAAAAAATAACACTTTCACTATCATGGTCGTCTATAGGCAAAAGCAAGACCTGTATGTTCGATTGTCGCATGTAGATGACATCCGATGTGTCGACTTTTGCTTCAAGATTTATCACTCTGAATAAATTTTTTGAGAATTCTAGTTTGCTATTATGAATTTCTGTTTTTAAAAGTGTGATTTTTTAATGCAGTTTGACCTTAACAAATACTTGAGTAGTTGCTGGCTTGTAAATAATATAACACCAGGAAATCCCGCTGAGTGTTTAGGCCAACCATACATACGGAATTTTGTGTTATTTTGCGCATTGTTCAAATTATTTTCAAATTGTTTGATGAATCATAACTTTTATCGTAATTTATAAACTATTGGTGAAATATTTACTGTTATAATTATTTATTGCTCTTCTAATTTCACAATAGCCGTTAATGGATTATAACCATACTGCAATGAAGTCAACCATTTTTTAGAAAACTAATTAAGTTCTGCATGTGGCCCGCGAAAAAATTTTTCACTGCTAGGGTCGTCTATAAGCGAAACCTTTCGAGGACCAGTGTGTACGAGTTTCCACTTTTGCTTCTAGATTTATCACTTTGAAATAACTTTTGGTAATTTTAATATGGTTTTAGGATAGCTACGGACAAAATGGCATGGTGTTCTGTTTCTTGATGATAATTATTTAGTTGATGATATTAGAACCAGTCTCCATCGTTATTACTCATTTTCTGACTACCAGTATTATGGCATTTTAACTAGGTATGAATTATAGTAACATAAATTTTAAGAAAAAAAATGTAATCTATTACACAAATCATTTTGTCCATATAGTGCGGAGAACATGAGATATATAGGGTAATGACATACTGAGATGCTATGTTTTATTAAAATAGTTGACAAATAATTCTTCTGGTCATCTTTCAGACATTAACACATAAAACAAGAACCAAAAAAATACAAGTCATTAACCGTAACCAATCTTCGCCCGGCCCACGAAAAAAGGTTCTGCCACAAATGCCAAGTATCTTTTTTTTGCCGGTGGTCTTTTGGTTTGTTTTTACCAATTACTACTTGAATTCTCAATGTAGGAGTAAAAAAGCCACAATTACCTCTGACAAGTTTTAATTTTTATTCTTGGACCTGTAAATTTTTTTGGCCGTAGTGCAAGTATGTTGTTTTGTCCAAAATTTAACAAAAAACAATAATTAATCAAAATTCCAATAAATATCTGATTATTGCAATAAAATAAAACTAAATAACTAGATCTGGCTTAATTTAATTTATTTTTTAGAATAATTTCAAATATCAATGAAAAGGACCGTGGCAATAAAGCTCAACTTCTGTAAATATTGTTATTATGATTTTCTCCATGTTATATAGTCACGGAAATGTGATTAAAACAAACTAATTTTTAAATAAAGCTACTGTGTCATTTTGTCCATATTCCAGTATGTCCGTATATTTCTATGATTTTTAGTTATTTTTAGAAGTGCATTTTTATTACATTTTTATTGAATATTTAACTTAACAAATACAAGCTTTGCTGGCCAGCTTGTAAATTAATGTAACATATGAAAATCGCTCCGTAGTATGTATCATAATTTTCAATTTTATATCGTTTTATATAAGGGAAATTATGGGCATACTAATAACTAATTTAAATTCGTTTAACTAATAATAATAATAAATTCAAGACCAAGCCCAAAACCTCCAAGATGCAATATCAATTTTGATGAACTCTTTCTATGTTATGTGTTGATAATCTTTAATCGGTAATCTTATAACTAGTATGTTAATATTAATGTCAATGAATTTTATGTAAAATATTCTTATAAAAAGTATAAATACAATTTTTATTCAAATACAATATAAATTTTGATAAACTCTTTTTATGTTGTGTGTATCTTTCTATCTCTGCCGTAATCCAATAACTAGTATGTAAATATTAATGTAAATGAATTTATTGTGAAACATTTTCATAAAAAAATGCAAAAATTATAAAGTACACCAATAATAGAAAATATAATAATATATTTTCTATCATTTTACCAATAGTTTGAATCTTTAAATGGAAATGAATGATTAATTTTATATTGAAACTTGACATTACATTATTATACGTGACAATTTATATATATATATATATATATATATATATAATATTTATCAAATAAGAAATATCAAATCTAATAATATATTTTCTATCATTTTACCAATAGTTTGAATCTTTAAATGGGAAAAAATGATAAATTTTGTATTGAAACTTGACATTACATTATTATACGTGACAATTTATATATATATATATATATATATATATATATATATATATATATATATATATATATATATATATATATATATATATATATATATATATATATATAAACGACTATTCCATCCTGAATTCAGCAAAAAATTTAGTCGTATTGGCTGACAAATAACTCGCTTTAATTTTACAAAAATACAAAATATGTATGAGTTCATAATGATTGAAATACTTACTAATGAAGTTATACGTATATATGTTTTTTAAATCAAATCTTTTAAACTTTTTATTTATGGAAATTGAAGATGCTATTCACAATCAATGCTCTTTTTCTTCTCTTCTGAACTACAATTTTACTTGCATTGTGTTATGAGTCTCTTGGATGCCCGAGCCTAATGGCTTTCCGATAAAACTAATTTTTGTTTTTATATGCAAAATAAAAGTTCAGCTAAAACTTTTCTCCCGTTTCATTACGAGCTCTTCTTATTTTATCCGAAGAATATTATTGCCACAATGTTTTGTTGGCTATTTTGCATATCAATATATAAATTATTCATTAAAAGCAGAGAAGAGATTTCAGTGAAAACACGATGAGGCCATTTGCATTAATGGAAGCTTTGGTTTCAAAAAAAAATCTAATTATGCGATAGACAATCTATTTTAATTACTGCAGACGAGATATGAAGAACGTCTTATATACATATATATATATATATATATATATATATATATATATAATATTACCTGTCTGTGGTCGAGCAGTTTTTCGCCATTTTTCCACCAACTTAGTACAGCAGGTGGTTTTGAACCAGATGATCTACAAACTATTTCCTTGACTTTTCCAGCTTGTAGTTGAATCATTTTATCCAGAATTTGAACTTCGATAGGACGAACTGTAATGAAAACACATACTTTAAATATTATCTAAATTAACTGTAATTTACTTCTATTATATTCTTCATTTATAGTTCTGAAAAAAATGTATTTATCTTTATGTTTCATCATATTATTGATTGTATGCATTAAGGTAATCTGATTTTTTTATTATGATGACTTACTCAATATTATACCAATTTTAATGATGACGCATATTACAGTACAATTATACAGCGTTTTTTACACCTGGTAATTATAATTTTTCTCTCACTTAGTAAAACATAACATAAAAATATATGTATTGACAAATTTATTGTTGTCGATGCACCTATTTATTTCATTTATACACCGTTTACGATTTTTGAGTTTTTTGTTTTTGAATACTTAGAGTAAATCATTAAATTAATGAGTCATAAAAGTTAATAAACCATTTTGTGTTATTTTCATATTTATTTCAGATATTTATTAAATGATTTCAGTTAAGTAACAATCAGTTATATTCAGAATTTTTCCAAATTGCATTGATACTGCATGCATTTTACTTTGAAATTATATTTTTATTGAAAGTATTTTTGATTTCGCAAAAAAACTTTACTTGTGTGGAAAGAAATATCTATCTGTTCAAAATAAAAATTAAAAAACACATTTCTTCTTATATGTATACGCTTTATTTATTTATTTATTTATTATTATGACTTTGTGACATAAAAAACATTGGTCGTTCGAGCCGCATTTGACGACAAGTGAAGAAGAAAGTTTAAAAACATTAATTTGTACGTACAAGTTAACGATTTTGATTCTAATATTTTAAAAACATACCAAATTTGTCAATGCATTAAATAAAAGATTTAATTTACATGCTAATTAAAGGCATTTTATAAATATAAATCATTATAAACTAACTTATAAATAACATTCAACAAAACTAAAGCTTCTTGCTAGCTAGCAATTAAGAATCAGTCATATTATTTATTATACGATGTTAATATAACTACATTAACAAAAATATAAAAAAATCACCGGACTAATTTATTGCATTGGTTTTCTATAAAACTATATTACTGAGTTTGATAAAGGTTCTTATTCACGTTATAGAATCAATTGCTATGTAATATTTTTTATTAATTTTTCATCGGTTATATCAATATATCAATTACTCAGAAGCAGAATCTCAAAGGCAGTAAATATACCGGAATGAACTTTAATTGGAATTCTATATGGAGAAACCCACTATAATTTAATATGGTGTACGATACTGTTTTCTGCTCACATACATAGATAATGCGCGATTCAAAAGGGAGCTTTGTAAAGATATGCAAATCGAATATCGCGGATTGGTTTGCTCTGTATCTCATCCTACGACTATTTAATTGAAGTTAGAATATCATTAGTAATTTTATTTTCAGAGTAAATTGATTATTTGAATGTTTGTAATAAATTAAGGTTTTTATATATTCTTGCATTATAGTATATTAGTATATGCATTTAAGCATTAATTCACTAAGCTTTTTTGAAATCTGCACACAGAAAAAACTGGCACTTAATTAAAAATTAAGTATAAATATGAAAAAAGCTCCTATTTGGTTTGAGTAATTATATTGTGGAAATCAAACTATTTATGCACATCACAACATATAGCACATATCAAACAACCCACTGACTATTATTTATATCCCAAGTAATTCATGATTGTAGATATATTTTTTTTGCTATTTTTAAGTTCATGTGGGTTGGGCAAGTTACAGTTATCACAAAAAATTAAAAATTGAATTTTTTGTATTTCATAACGTTTCAAAAGTTTCTGAACATATTAACATACCTTATATTAGAATGTATGTGTGTGTGTGGATACGTAATTTTTGTCAAAGATTTTGAGAACACATATCTCTGAAATACCGATATTTCTTTTTTTATTAGTGGATAAAGTTTTATTATTATTGGATAAACTATCCTTTATCTAAAGATACGATATTGGAATACAGTAACACTTATTTAAATCCAATGTGTCAATATATAGATTTTCTGAAAACTTTATCTCAAAGTTATTAAAATAAGAGAAGTATGCTTTGCATCATCTTCTTATACACATTTAAAATATGGGTCATTCTTTTACAAACCGGACACTAATTAACCTTCACATTTTAGAATTGTCTGAAAATTTGTTTACAGATACTATTGATAAAATCATTTGACACGTATTTCAGGATTTTGCTGAAAAAAATTTTTTCACGTAAATATTTACGATTGAAATATGGATTTTTTGCTCAATTTCTATGAACATCATCTGCGGTAAATTAATTATCTCCGGATGTGCTGATCCGATCAGTATTATTTTTTTTATTACACTCATATTGAGGTGAACTTTGTAATGATTAAAAAAATTTTTTTTGTTTTTGCAATTTTCTTAACAATAACAACCCTTAAATATTTACAAAGGTTTTACTCGGCCTTTACCCGAATTGAATCGATCCAAAAAAAAACATATATTTTCTTTTTTTCTCTGCAACAAAATTCTTTTTACAATTTGTTGGAGGTTTTGTTACATCGAAAGATATTAAATATTTTCAAGCGCGAGCCGCGCTTTTCACGCCATGGACCTCAAAGACTTGTACTCATTTGTCACTTTCGAATGACAATTTTATTGTTTTTCGGTTGAAAAATATTTTATAATTTCGCTTCTGTCGAAAAATGAACATATAGTCGGAAAAAAACATTAGGGGAGAGCGGAGCTTAAAAGTTAGTGGGTAAAAAGATCCACTGCTAATATCTCAAAAACAAGTAAAGTTAGAAATTTTTTAACAACAATATTTGAATGTAGACGGATTGACTCCATAGCCTGGATAAAAAGGGATCGACTTATTTTTAATTTTAATAGAATTTTACGTAATGATAGCTAAATTATTATATATAAATATAGCCAATGTAAAATAAAAATTTCATTCGTATATTTTTATAAAGAAAATACCAGATATACCTTTGATCTGATGCTTTGTCAGAAATATTTATCAGCAGAGTTAATTTACTATTAATTTATATATAATTATATATATATATATATATATATCAATATATATATATATATATATATATTGTGAAATAGCTTTTTTCTAACTTAATTTAATTTTTTATTTACTATTTCCTTATTATTTACACCTAGGCCAGTATGAAGGTGTGGTTGACTCTGTTTACCCCACCCACATGTAAGCTTTAATAGAGATTATATCAGAAAGGGTTGAAGCCAACTTAAATATTCCTCTACATTCAAATATTGTTGTTAAGAAAAATTCTAACTTTACTTGTTTTTGAGATATTGGCAGTGGATCTTTTTACCCACGAACTTTTAAGCTCCGCTCTCCCCTAATGTTTTTTTCGACTATATGTTCATTTTTCGCCAGAAGCGAAATTATAAAATATTTTTCAACCGAAAAACAATAAAATTGTCATTCGAAAGTGACAAATGAGTACAAGTCTTTGAGGTCCATGGCGTGAAAAGCGCGGCTCGCGCTTGAAAATATTTAATATCTTTCGATGTAACAAAACCTCCAACAAATTGTAAAAAGAATTTTGTTGCAGAGAAAAAAAGAAAATATATGTTTTTTTTTTGGATCGATTCAATTCGGGTAAAGGCCGAGTAAAACCTTTGTAAATATTTAAGGGTTGTTATTGTTAAGAAAATTGCAAAAACAAAAAAAAAATTTTTAATTATTACAAAGTTCACCTCAATATGAGTGTAATAAAAAAAAATAATACTGATCGGATCAGCACATCCGGAGATAATTAATTTACCGCAGATGATGTTCATAGAAATTGAGCAAAAAATCCATATTTCAATCGTAAATATTTACGTAAAAAATTTTTTTTCAGCAAAATCCTGAAATACGTGTCTAATGATTTTATCAATAGTATCTGTAAACAAATTTTCAGATAATTCTAAAATGTCAAGGTTAATAAGTGTCCGGTTTGTAAAAGAATGACCCATATGCAGTTATCTAATACTAATCGTGCCGACGATTTTTGTATTCCTATTCCTAATTCTGCGGATCAAATTATGATACCTCATTCTACTGCTGACAAAATTTTATATTGCATCTTTTACATTTGAGCAGTTCAGGCGTTGTTTTTCTTAATAATCTGTAATATGAATTACAAACAATTTGACTATTTTATATATTGTGTTTACTTCATTTAGATTAATAAACTAATCAAGTTTAGTACAAAACAACTAATTGAAACCCTAGGTTACTTTGTGAGCTTCTTAGTCGGTTTCCTCTGTGTATAAGTTGATTTTCAAGAATATTCACTTCAAAACCGTTGGCAGTTTTTTTAATAATGTGAATAATTTCTGTATTCTCAATAAAACTGAGTATTCAATAATAATTAACAAATTAATTTTATCTATAGCGAAAATGGTTAGAACGTGATTCAGCCAAAAATATAATATTTTAAAGTAATTCATAATATTTTGATTATTTTGAGTTCCAACTAGTAATAATTTTAGAAAAAAATTTGCTTTTCATTTTCATTTATGGTTTGAGTTTTTTTACCATATTTTATGTTAACCAAATTTTGGCAGCACTTAGATACATTTACTTATTTACTTTTAGAACTAAGATTCTGTATGTTTTTACTATTTTTAAACTAAAATTTTCTGTATGTTTTTACTATTTTTAAACAAAATGGAATCAATTGGCGCGTTTATAATTGTTAAAGGTCTGAAACATGTATTTTTGCTAGGTGATTTCTTGAATCGCGCCTTGATTTGCTTCTATCATGCGTTTTTATAGAAAACTTCACATTATGAAATCAAATTATATGGTTATATGGCATTTATCCAAATCTAAGCCGATTTGGCATTTCAATTTGTAAGCGTCTCATTACTGCAATATGACATTCCGTTGATCCTTTCCTATATATGCAAATTGATATAAATTTTTGATTATTCAAATGCTCTAGTTAATATTGTCTTTAGTATGTATATAGGATAACGTAAATCTATCATTCAATCACCTTAATCAGTTACAAATATTAACAACAAAAATTAGATTAATTCAAAAAACAATTTGCTTGAGTAAACAGTGTGCAAAAAATGCAATCACACATAATTTAGTAATTTTGAAAATTTTCAAAAAAAAAATTAAACTTTTTGAAATTTTTCATCATTTAAAAAATTTCAAACTTTTAAAAAAAATTTCAAATTTTTGAAAAAAATTCTACATTATCAAAAAATTTCTAAATTATCAAAAAAATCAAGATGTTAACAGAATACGCTTGTTGGCCAATAAATAAATTTATAGTATGTATTTATAATAAGTAATTGAATATATTTTCATTCCTTGAATGTTTAATTACGGTACGGAAAGTTCCAGCAATTTGCCGTAAGGTGCCATGCCAAAACTAGATACTACTATATTTGTAAGACTTTTTTTTAAAGGAATTCTTTTTTATACTTCATTATCAGGAAGTACTTTACTTGAATATCAAACTGCATGTTACAAAGCACTCTCTGAATTAATTTTTTACGACATGGTTTTTATTCTTGTGCGATTATGGTTTATATGAATATATTTGAGGGCTGTAAATTTTTTTCAAATTCCTTTAACTTGTTACGACTCATTACTTAACAATAATCTAAATAATAATATTTTATACCCTTGTAGTACAAATAAAACGTACGTTAGTTATAAATGCAACGTAAGGGTACTATCATTGCATTATTTGTTTATTTAATTCATCAAAGTAATTTATAAAAAAAAGATTTATGATCACTTTTAGTTTAGCATAGTCACTCTAGAATATCAAGTGCAAAACTTTTAATAATTAATTTAAACTTTTAATAAAATTATGTATCGGTTTATTCTACAGAATTCTAATTATCCCGCTACCATGAAATGTTTTTACTTCAGGGTTTATTTTAAAGTGATTCATTTAATTAAACAATTTCTACATAATCTATTTAAGAATATAATAGAACTAAGTATATTATTTTTATTAATTGCTTTAACGTGTACATAAAACAAATCGGTTTACTCTAGAAGAATATGAATTTTGTAGCAATTGCTTTTTTATCACTTTGCGTGGTTTTCGTATCTGTAAAAATAAGTTTTTAATTTTTTTATATTTTAAAGAATAATGGTTACTACATTGTGCATTTTGTATGTCTGTCTACATGTATTTGGAGTTGCATTACTAGCAATAGAATAACAGCAGCAGTTGGTCTCTACTTTTGTTTGGCTGCTTTTATAAGAAGCTTCATTTTTAGAAGATATATCACAAAAAGCCTGGTTTTTGTCATAGCTTCTCGCATAACTGTGGTTTGTTTCCTAATAAGTAAGTTACACAAATGACAACAATTCAGTCAAAACGACTTTTTCAATCCTCTTATAAGCAGTAAAACTTGAATCATTTTTTTGGAATAAACTTTTAATATTACAAATAGATATTTTTTTAACTAACGAAAATCTTGAATAATAAAAGTAGATTAAATTTCGTTCAAATGCATACTTAAAACACTATTTTTTGCAGGTAACGCCTCAATGACCAAGAGGGACCCGCTTTTTTAGATGACTTTATTTCTGGCAGACTAAAAAAATTGTTAAAGGGTTGTCCTTAGCTTCCGTAGTCCTGAAAAGCGTGCATTTCAGCTCCTCTGTGGGGTCTCTAGGCGCACATATGTTTCAAATATCGATTTTTTCGTATTTTTGTAGATTTTTACTCCTTTCTTATTCATAAGAAAACTTAAAGCATTTTCTACTACTTTTTCAGGGCGGTTCAATGTATAGTTTTTTTTTAATTGTTAAGCCAAAACTTGGATAAAGATAATAAAGATAATAAATTCTTTTCATGCTTGTGCATCCTCAGGTCTACAAATTTTAACATAGCCAATCGATAGTTTTTTTTAGCAAACTAGCAAATTTTGAATAATTATAGTAGACTCAGTTTATTATTTGCTGGTCACGTCTGAATAACCACGATCGACGCCACGCTCACTTTTTTTGGACATCCTTGCGATTGCAATGTGAATAGATAAAATATCTGACATTCTATTTGACTCTGGTTCGTCTTTTACAGACCACATATCTGTACGCGCTGTAGTTTAATATTTTGTCTTATTCCATGTTATTTTATGAAAATTTTACTTCTTGAATCATACTATGCTGTGTTCTATATGAATTATACGCTTGGTTGTATTTTATGTCCTCTTGGAACTGTGGGCCATGTGTAAAAATAATTAACTAATTTTTTTTTCTAATTTTGAATAATTAAAATAGAGTTCCACAGTATATTATTTGCTGGTCACGTCTAAATAACCACGATCGACCACACGCTCGCTTTTTTGAACATCTTCGTTTGCAGCATGCTAACAATAAGAGAATTGTTAAAAAATCTACTACGGCTCATCTGCGATTCTCAATTTATATAGAAATATTGGAACTAATCTTTGTGCACATTTAAGGCTATCTCGAAAGTCACCGATGTAGTTAAACATACTCAAAATTCAACTTCAAACGGCCACTTGCCTTTTTTTTGCAGTTTGCAATACTCTCAACTTTTGTAAAAGTCTCCTTCTGTTTTCAAGAATTCTGAAAGCATTTTCACTACTCTTGGAGTGCAGCTACATATATTTTTTTAATTGTTAAACTTTTCTCTATTAATTTTAATAAATTTTTCTCAGGCTAAACCCATCACCACCTTCAATAACATATGGCAACTTGTAATTATAGGTCTGTAACTCACTGTGATTTATAATTCATTTTCATATCTAGCACAATACTGTCAGTTCTTTTGTATTTCTAAATTTTGAACCTTCACTTTGAGATGGACAAAAAATGTTTACTATTCAACTCATTTCTAACTTGTTTTTTATCATCTCCCGTTCTTTCAATAAGCATGGAAAAGTAATAAGTTTAGCGTGTTATTGAATATGAATTAGTAATAAAAAGTCTGCGTTTTCGTGACATAGTTTGCGTATAACTGTGTTTTTGCCAGTTAATATTATTTTGCCAGTTAATTTTACCAGTTAATAGTTTACATTTTAGACACAACCGGTTGTTTCATCAGCGTATAACTAGTAAAACTTGAATAATTTTCTAGACTGAAGAATTTATTGTAACAAATCGACAATTTTTTTAGCTAACTTTGAATTTTAAATAATTAAAGTTTACTTTAATCGTCACGTGTCGACGCCACACTCGCTTTTAGGACTATGTAATTTCTGGCAGGCTAAGAGAATTGTTAATGGATTGTTTCAATCAAATAGGTATGCAGTACAGCCTAAATCTATCCTCTTAAGTCTAGTCCTACATATGTTTCAATTGTCGATTTTATTCGTACTTTTGTAGATTTTTTTACAACAGTGTATCATTGGCACTCTAAATATACTATCATTTTTTTATCGTCAAGAGGCATTGATGTAATATTCTCCATCTATTTACAAGAATACCGAAAGCATTTTCTACTACTTTTTGAGCGCGTCTCAATGTGTACTTTTTTAAGTTGTTTAGCCATAATTTGGATAATGTTCAAAGTTTTCTTTCAAGCTTGCGCATTATCTGGTCTAATAATTTTAATATAACAAATCGATAGCTTATATATAGCAAATCAATAGTTTTTAGCAAAACTTTGAATTTTGAATAATTAAACTATGTTCACTTTTTTTCTTTTTTGCTGGTCACATCTCAAACGCCGTGATCGATGACTACACGCTAGCTTTTTTAACTACCCGTAGGCCAAGTTATAATAATCGCAAAAAAATCAAAAATGAAATTTTTTATATATTTTTACGTTTCAAAGGTTTCTGAACATTCTGGCATGCATTAGAAAAAAATGATGTGTGTGTGCCGCAACTCTAAGTCAATCCTTTGCCAGTCATAGAATTCTCGTCCTTTAGTCCCTTTTTTATGGAGTTTTTTTTACTAGTGCATTGTTGGCATGGTACATATACTTTCTCAACGTCAAAATATTTGTTGTAAAACTCGCCATCTACTTTCAAGAATACCGAAAGCATTTTTACTCTACTTTTTGATCGTGGCTGCAGATATTTATCAGATTTTAATAATTTGTTTTTGCAGGCTAAATGCATCATGACCTACAACTGCATATGACAGTTTTAATTTTAAGTCTGTAACTCACTTAGAGAAGGCAAATTTAGTGATTTATTATCCCTTTTTAAGGGGGGAGCCTGCTTTAGAGGCTTAAAAAACGATTTTTTGTTGTTGCAAAAATGTCTTTCAAAACCAGCCAACAATATATCCCTGAAATTTCAGAAAAAAATTCAAACTATTTTCGGAATTACAGAAGAAATAGTGAGCATATATGCGAGCGGAACAAAAACTTCGACGCGCGATTTTTCGATTTTTAATTTTTTCGATTCTTTCTAATTGGCGGCAAAGATAGGAAAAAATTAAACATCCTATCAAAACGAGAAAAAATTCATTGTATTCAACACAAAATACTATTCTGGTTGAACCTAAAAAAACTTAAAAACTCTATTCTGGTTGAACCCTATCTAATCTAAACTATCTAAGGAAATCTGAAGTGAAATTTTGTATAAAGAACATGATTTTTTATTTTTGTTGAATTTTTCATTTTTTCTCGATTTTTTAGGTTCAACTAGAATCTATATTATTGAAAATATATCATTGTGATCTGCATCTTTCCCGCCAAATAACACCTGCACGCTCGTGGCGCATCGGCAAAATGCTTGTACCCGGCATTTTATGACATAAATTTTTATGAAAAATTTTAGAAGAATGTTGAAAAATATAATAAAACCTAAAAGTTTCGTTTCAATTAAATATTTATTTCCTTCTCTAAAAAGTCCTAAGGAACGAGATTTTAAAGCCTCTAAAGCAGGCTCTCCCTTAACTTTCCGAAGGAGAAGTTTATGTTTTCACCAAAAAATTTGATTCGCTAATATTATGTTTTCTCGACGTTTCAAGCCATTCTGAATGGAATGAAACCTAATTTGGAAAATGTATATGGGTGTGCGTGTGTGCGTGTGCATGAAAAGATTTAGACCTTTGATCGACGTTTTCTTAACCAACCCACTATCTAAATCTAAACCGATTCAAAAAAATTGATGTATTTCAATGAGGACTATTGTTTGTCAGTACGACGATCTACTGAGCCGTTTCTTTGTATTTTAAAAAAAAAGTGTTAAACTTTTCGTCAACTTTTAAGCTCATACTACCAAATCGATTTAAAAAAATCAAAAACTGTTCGAAACATGTAAGTTGAGATTGATACTGGTTAGTTTTAGGTGAAAATCTACCGGGCCTTTTTCGTAATTAACTGTTGAAAAGTAAAATTGAACCGATTTTTATGGAACTTTTTTTGGAAATATATCATGGTCTTATAAAACTTACTGAAGTATTACGGCCTTACAACAAATAGTTTAATGAACATACCAAACCATTATATTTTTAAGGAAACTGGTTCAATTATAAAAAATATTGATTTTTGAAAATTTGCTTCTAGAAAATACTCAGAATATTTAATTGATTAAGTCGATTATTTACACATATCGAGAAATTTATGTAAATTGCCTCAAGGGAAAATACCAATAACAACTAGTAATACCTAGTCTTATCAAACCTCGACAAGAGCTAAAAGTTCAATATTGTCAGTTGTCTTAAAATTCTAAATTTGGAACTTTTTTCTCGTACTGGACGAAAAATATTTTGCGCCCAATGCACCAATGCCATAAGAAAAGTTTCATCTCATTTCAAACTTGTTTCCAATTATATCCCACTATTTCAATATGGCTGGAAATGTAATAACTTAATAACCATATTAGTAAATATAGAATAGTCAAGTCTGCTTGTTCGTGATATATTTCTCGCGATACTGTGTTTTGTTTTTGAATAAGTAGAGTCTCAAGAAACAACGTTTTAGTCCAAACATGTTTTTCTATCCACGTATATATAGTAGAAATCAAAACACCTTGCGGACTGAAAATTTTAACATAGTGAATCGATAAATTTTAGGCAAACTTTGAATTTTGAATAATTTGAAAGAACATTAAAAATTTCGTTTAAATGCATACTCAAATCATTACTATTGCAGTTCCTTGTAAATAACTATAGGAAGTCTTGAACACTTCAAATTGTGAAGAAAAGCTCACATAATAAGGAACCCTGGTGCGTCGCCGTATAATGTCAAATGGAGTGTATATGGTGAGACACAGATTAGAAATTCCGAATTCCCTTGTCTAATTTTGCACGTTGTCTCCTGCCATGGACGTTTGTCTCTGGTTTTGAGTACGGTCACGTGAGAATTTCAATCGTCCTGACACCGCAGCACATTTATAAGTAGGTGGTAGGTGTGCATTTATAGCAGCACGCAAATTTTGAGAACTATGAAATTTTGTTTCAAAGAAATTGCGTTGCGTTGATGTTTTAGAGACGAAATATCAGAGCGCTTAAAGCGCGTCGCAGTCTAACGGCTAAACATTCCAAATTTTGGTACTGAATTAGAAATCTTAGAAAACTTGCAATTATTATTAAAATCTCTATATAATATCTGATAATTTGATGTGCACATGTTTAATGATCATCTTTGACCGCCCAATGCCATTTCTTATAAAGCTTATTTCGCTGTATCTCCGCTAGACGTGTTCTTCCAAAAATTTAGCTAATTATTTATTATATCATTACCAGTGATATGCTTGTAAAAATCAATGAAATCTGACATTCCTTTCTCCCAAAATTATCATTCTTATTACTTTTACCCCTTATCTTCAAAACAGCTTGACCTGTCTTTGCCAGAAACTAATCTGCAAAACTGTCCATCATTATCGAATGTGCTCCGGAAATCGCGGACAAAAATTGTATCCACACATACACACTTGTAAACTTAGTACACACACAAATCCATTTTTTCGTAGGTTTGCAAAAATGCTCAGAAGGTCCTGAAATGTAAATTTATGCGTTTT
>NW_020539726.1:9181744-9203218 GCF_003426905.1 Ctenocephalides felis | reverse complement strand
ACAGTAGAAAGTAAAATGTACTTTTAGAAATTGAAACTAGTGGTGTATGGCATCGTGCTTTAAGGAAAATTGCTGGAACTTTCCGTACCGTAACGAAATGTTCAAGAAATATTAAATGTTTTGAAATAGATTTTTATTAATACTATAACATTGTCTAATATTTACAAGAATTATATAAACTGAATTGCAAAGTTGAAAATATTTGTTTAAAGTATATTAGAACTTGAGTCAGAATTAAAATTAAAATCTCGATATAAAAAAAAAATTAAAAAAAAAAATTATCTTTAAAAAAGAGATTTCACATAAATGTTTTTTCCAAAAGCAATTATTTTGTTAAATTAGCATAAAGTTTTTTGAATCATTCAAATCGGATGCTTAATTCTCTCAAAACTGCCGTTTTCCGTATATTTAGCTCGGTATCTTCGAAACGATTGGACCTGCCTTCACCAAAAACTAATCACCACTTTTCCCCATCAATACGAATTGAATGTTTTTTCATCAAAATCGGAAGCTCCGATCTCTCAAAAACTCTATTTCTATTTTCTGCACCCTTTGCTCCGTATCTCCAAAATGGCTGGACCTGCCTTTGCCAAAAACCAATCAGCACATCTCTCTATCAATAGGAATCGAATAATTTTGAACCATTCAAATCGGTTGATACGTGCGCCCGAAAATGTTTATCCATACACACACACACACACACACACACACACACATATCCACTTTTTCGGAGGTGTGCCAAAATGTTCAGAAACCTTCACAACGTGTAGAAATGTAAAAAATTTCAATTTTGATTTTTGAACGATTACAACAACTTATCCTACGGGAAGGTAATAATCAATTTCGAGTTTTTTTTTTCAAATTAAACTTAAAATTGAAATCTCAAACATGATATAATGGTATTTTATTGTAATTAATATTTAAAAGACTTGAACCATCATTAGAAAGGAGATGAACACATTTTATAATTTTTGATATAGTTTTGTATTTGTGTTACTCATGTAGAGTAACACAGAAAAGAAAAATTATTATTTTGTTTATCATTAATCTAAATGTACAATTTTCTAATCTTTATTTTGAAGATGAGACATGCATAACATTGCATGCTTTGACAGTTGAATGATGAAACTCAGCAAATTAAATTTTTGCTGAGTTGCCCATAATCGCGCCTAAACAAGTTTTACTTCAAAATATATTGTTTAATCAAATTAGTTTAATTAATTATATGTATTCATTTATGTGTACAACTTAGTCAATAGATGATATTCAGTGCCAAAATGCGAAGTTCAAATTCCGGCCGAGCCGTCTAATGAAACATTCCACGCCCGCTCGGCAGCCACATCAAACTATCAATATTTCTTCGACGGGGCATTCGTTTGCTCGGTCAATTGGAATTACAGAAAGAGCTTTTAGTATTTCGACAGCAAATTGAATTCCGATCACAAACATCGTTCTATTTAAAGTTTCAATTGAGGTAGAATAATTTGACATCAATTGCATCATGAATTTAAAATATAAAGCATTTTCGATATAAATTGATATAACAACATTGTTTAATATGGGAATTGTTCTCTTCAATACCTTGCAGCAGACATGACAAGGAAGCCGATAGGAATAATAAAAAAAACTATAATTTTATAATCAAAATAATATGAAGTATTGACGTATTATATTTTCTAAAATGTATAGAATGTTCTTGATTAATTAATAAATTGTCAATTTTACTCGAATTCAGAAATTTAAATTGTTCCTTTAGCAAGTGTTTTAATTTTTGTGTATGATTTATTAGAAGTTAAATAAAAAGAATTTGCTAAACCATAATAAAAACTAATCGAGAATGATGAAAGCTGTAATACCAAAGATCATTTCGAATATCATACTATTTTTTATTTTAATAAATGATACCAGAACGTTTTATTTGCCACTCTGAATCTGTACACTGAATCTAAAATTATTTACATTATATTAACCATATATTATAAAAGCATCCATTCATAAAGGAACAAAAAGCTGAATTTTTTCCCTATTTTTCGCGAAATGCAAGTAGCCCACGGACCGTACGTTACTCATCAATGGTATAGTTTATTGCTAAACGCAAATGGACCTTCGGCTAATGATAATAAATAATATTATACATTTGTTGTTTCATTTTATGGTGTATTATTTTCAATGAACATAGAAGAAGTATATTAATTAAAAAATCTAGCAAATCATTTTATTTATAAAAATTAATGGCCAATTAAACACCAATTATTTAATCTAGATAATTAAATAAAAGTATTTATATAATTTTTTTTTTTATAAAAATATTCATAATTTTAACCTGTTTTCATTAAACGTATATACTTTGCATTTGCACGTAACTATAATATAAACATTAAGCTTTAATTAAATAACATTTTCATCGTTTTTCTGACAAAATATTTTGTCAAAATACAACACTACAAATTGTTTGATACAGTTACCAATTCTTAGTAGCATGTCTTTGATAGAAATATCTAGATAAGATAGTAGATTGTTGATGATAGAAATATGTAGACTATAAAGCTCCCTGTTTTATGATCAAAACTAAATTTCATGTGTGTGTAAGCTGTTTGTTCGAAATACCAAAACGAAGAGCATTATTATTTTTAAACTTTGTTTAAATTAGTGTTAATATAATATATTTGATAGAGTAAATTTTATCAAGATGGGCAAATAACACAATTATTTTTTGTTATTGAAATAATTCTCTTATAATTTGTTAAATGTGTTTGTTAATAAATGTATTAATATTCATTGTTGGTTCAATTTATTTTTTATCCATCATACATAAAACTGAAGAAAAGGGCTTTTATAGTAATTTTTGTTTAGCACGAATTTTCCATAAGAATGAACTTACACGTATTTTATATCTTGGGTATTAAATGGGGCCTCATATGTAAATAATACATACATTTAAATAAAAACACTTATGTTAAAAATTTGATATAATTGATACAATTATCTTAATTATCTATAATTAGAAAATATACAAAATTTCAAAAAACATATTTTAAAGAAAATATATAATAAAAAAACTTACCACACCAATTAATTATTAAAAAACTCAACAAACGGTTTTTGTTAATACAGAAAAATATGTATATAATTCTAGAATTTTTGGTAACAAGTGCATGTTTGTATGAAAATAATACTTTTTATTAATAATATTTAATAATATTAAATAATATTTTTTTCATAATTGTGATCTTTTACCATATATTTATTATTTCACATATAAATTAAATATAGACGCAGAATTTAATACATTTATTCGTGCATGGATGCAATCAAAGATTTTATGTATGCAATTATTTAGCTCGACTCAGGCGATATTGAATTTACATATGTGGCATTGCGAATTGAAGTTCACAGTGAATGCATCTTAGCGCCTCGTTTATCTGACGCATATCAATTAGCAGCAAGAATAATTGACCAAATTTACATGATCCAAATCAAATCAATTTGTGTGCATGTTGCGTGAATTAGCTAATGTTAATCAAACATTATGTTGTTTTAAATTTTGTCGATTAGGGTAGAGCGTAGAATTTTAAAGGTTTACGGGTAAAAAGATATCCCGAAAACGAGGGATATTGGGATTTTTTAACTACAATATTTAAAAGTGTTTCGTTAAATTATTATTTTGTAAATGTAAATTTCAAGTTTGATTCAGCAGTTCATATACGACTCGAAACTTTTATAAAAGCTTTCAAGTTTGTGATGTGAAAAGGACCAACTGAACCTTTACCCTGGCAAAACAATAAAAAATAATGAACGGAAAAATTAATTAATATAAAAAAGCAAATAACAAGAGATAAATTAAATAGTTATTCCAACAGTCCATAAGCAGTTTATGAATATTTCTGCTAAAATACCAGGTCATGGTTATATACAGTGATATATCTGTAAAAAAATGTTACCATGATATATATTTTTATTGCTTATAATGTAGCTAATATTTCGTAACATCCCATAAGAATTGAAAATTAGAAAATACTTGTTTATCCTTAGACCTAAAATTTAATGAAATCAAGTATTAATTTTTTTGCTGTTACAATTTATTTTTGTTATTAATGATCTCTTATTTTTCTACCTGTTATTAATCTAATTATTTTGTATTAATATAATTCAACTAGTTTTCATCTATATTTTTTAATCAAGTTTCTCAAAATTATAATTTACAGCATAACCCCAATAACCATAAAGTTGTTCTATTATATAAGACTAAGGACTAAGTTGTTCAATTATCTTATTTTATATCGATGTAAAATAATTATTTTATATTAAAGTCCCTATTTTATCGCAAAAAATCAAAATATCTTTACATTACAAATGATCCTGGACATTTTGGCATACATTAGGAAAAAATGGAAGAAATAAATTGAAAATGGAAACATTCAATTGTTTTTAGAGAATTCAAAAAGGAAATACAAATATATTCTAATATATTCAACCTAAGTTGGAAAAGGCAATATTATAAATCACATTTTTTATTCGAAACACAGTTATAAATTTTAAGACGACACACTTCGAAATGACAGTTGTAAACTTTTCTAGGAAGTTCGAGATAAATTTATTTCTAATTTACATTTGATTTGCTTACCCTGTTCCTTCAAATAAACGTCTCATGAATATTACAAATCACGATTTAAATATGAAATAATATTTAAAGAAAATATTTTATTACAATTTGATAGCCATATCCAACACAAAGCAATAATATTTATAAATTTAGGATGACGTATAATTCATATTCATATCATTCTAATGCATATTTTATTTATATTTTTTCGATATACTCTATTTTGAAATAAATAAAAAAACAACTGAAAGAATAAACATGTTACAAATAAGATATTCTTGAACCATTTGCAAGAAAAATATTAAAGACTACAACATATGCCCATTGGTATTTGACCAATAAAACCGCTCCTGAACACATCATCATAAAACATTTTGAATTGTTAGCATGGACACAGTTATAAAATTTGTTATTCGTTATTGTGCTCTTTCATACAAAATTTAATTTATATATATATATATATATATATATATATATATAATTTCACACAAATTACATATGATATTTTATTAGAATGAACGATTTTGAAAAGAATATTACCCTCAAGGACAAATTCGATTAGTGTAAATGCAAAGCTTCAATATCTTCTGGTCATAATCAAAATAAGTACCTTTTCATATATAGTAATGTTTTACAATTCAATCAAATCTTCAATATCCGAGGATACCTCGTAATCATACATAACACAGCAGAAATTATCCTTATGAGCTTTTTTGGCAGTTTTCTTCAATGGTTAGGCTTGAGTCGGAAAACTTTATTACTTGTGTGCTGTATATTGGGATGTAGGCAGACAAAGAACGATAAAATTTCCACGAACGATGTAGATTTAGAAAATGGAATGGTCGTCCAAAAAAAAAGAATTCTTACACAGTGGAGGTTTCTTGATTTAAAAATAAACTTTGGATCAAAATAAACTGAAGTTTGTTCTAGTTCTTCAAAATTATATATAATTTTTAAACAAAGTAGTTTTCATGTAAATATAAATTTTTAAACCAAGATTACATTATCATGACAAACGACAATGTCTTCTGTCTGTGTCACATAAGAAATTAATTATATTTGGACTCAAGTACACAGAATTAGCAAATTTCAATTTTTTGTGATCACAGTTTATAATGTATTTACCTTCATCAATCAATTGAATATTATAAGCATATTAAAAATATAGACTTTGCATCACATGTTTGCAAACAACCGTCACCGTAAGTAAAAAATTTATTTAAAAAGATTATTTTACACTTGTCGATTAAAATATGTTTATCAATATTTCTAATTGCATTCTCCACACATACTTTTCTCGTATATTTGATACTATTAATATACATATAGTTTAATTTCCTAAAACATTTGAACATTAAAAATGAAATTAAATTTTAAATCTTAAATAATAAAATTAAATAAAAAATATTTGATTATTTCTATGTAATACATTATATTGCTCTTTGTCAATTATGTAATTTTAGATTAGTTGATATAACTATCAACTATCAATTATAATTAACTTCCCGTAGGGTAAGTTATTGTAATCGTCCAAAAACCGAAATCGAAAATTTTTACATTTTTCGACGTTTTGAAGGTTTCTAAACATTTTGGCATACTTTAGAAAAAATGGACGTTTTCGGGCGCACGGATCAACCGATTTGAATGATTGAAACAACATTCGATTCCTATCGATAGGGAGATGTGCTGATTAGTTTTTGGCAAAAGCAGGTCCAGCAGTTACGGAGATAAAGAGCAAAGAGTGCAGAAAATAAAAATTGAGTTTTTGAGAGAACGGAACATTCGATTTGAATGATCCAAAAAACATTCAATTTGTAATGACGGGAAGAAGTGGTGATTAGTTTATGGCAAAGGCAGGTCCAGCGGTTTCGGAGATACAAAGCTAAATGTGCAACAAATGGTAGTTTTTGAGGAAACTAAGCGTCCGATTTAAATGATTGAAAGAATTCTCTGCTTGTTTTAACAAAATAATTGATTTTGAAAAAAAAAATTAAATTTTTTTTCAATTTTTTTTTTTAATTTTGTTTTTGTATATCGAAAATAATTCAGATTTCTATTTTAATTCTGTTCTAATATACCTTAAACGAATAATTTCAACTTTCCAATTCAGTTTATGTAATTTTTATAAATATTAGACAATATTACAATATTTATAATAATCTATTTTAAAACATTTAATATTCTTCGGTCATCTCGTTACGGTGCGGGAAGTTCCAGCAATTTGCCTCAAGGCACGATGCCTTAATTGCCTTAAGACAGAATTCCACTCACAGCTAGTTTTTTTACATATTTCAACGCTAACATTATCTACATCATATATAAATGATTTGCAAACCTCCTAGTGGTCGATAATAAACTTCACTTGTAAATATATTGATAATAATTGTATCACATTTTTTTTTTTTTTTTTTTTTTTTTATTGGCTTTTGATGTACATCATAAGGCCAGATGCCATTCTTACAATTATTTAATATACATTCTCATTGTATCATCAACTTATAGATTAATTTTAATATTATTAATAAAATTAAATATATATTTATAAATTTTTAAATTATTACTAGCTACTAATGATTTTACATTGATTGGGAAAATTACATTTTCTTTAACTAAGTTTAATATTAATGTTCTTCTTTCGTTTTGGAATAAGTTGCATTCCCAAAACAGGTGGTCTATTGTTTCCTCTCCGCTTCCGCAATCGCATGCTGAATCCGTTATGATTCTAATTCTTTTCAAGTGGTTCTTGCAGAAGGTGTGTCCAAATCTCAGTCTACAGATACTCGAGATGAAAATTCTACTTTCTTCCACGTTTTCAAACCAAGTATTTTGCGATACCTTATTCTTTGTTAATGCGTATGTGATACCTTTTATTCTTGTCGATTCTGCAAAGAATGTTTGCCATCTTTCTACACACTGTTGTTTGATTACGTTATTTAATTCTAAGGATGGAATTTTGTCACAATCTTCGCCGCTATAGCAAGCTTTTGCTAACGCATCTACTATTTTGTTCCCTTTTATATTGGCGTGTCCTTTAAGCCATACTAAGATCATTGACTTTTCTCCTACATTCCTTTCCTTCAGAATGTTTATAATTTCATATATCAATATATTTGTATGCTTGCTTGAATTGTTTATTGCAATTAGACTCGATTTGCTATCACTGAAAATGATCGATTTATTTACATTTTTGTCTCTAATATAATTTGTTGCTACATGTAATGCCATCAGCTCCGCTATAAAAATGGAGGCAACCTTTGGTAGTTTAATTTTTTTCCTATATTTGTGATTAGGTATATATATTGCACAACCAGTTCCATCTTCCGTTTTTTAACCATCAGTATATATGTGAAGATGGTCGGGCCATTTGAGTTTACTTTGTTTTCAAATTCCCAATTCTTTATTTGATTATTTTTAATAGATTCTTCTATTAAGTTAGCATTTGTTTTGGCATAGGTATTTTTATATGAATAATATTGTGGAAATTGGTAATAAGGTTTGATTTCGCAAAGTTTTACATGTTCCTCATACGATTTAAGGTCATAAAAGCTCGTTATTAAAGGAGGAGTTGGTCTGTTTGTCCAATATGGTTTAGTTGTATGTAATCTTGCCAATTCTTCTAGTTGCCTTGGAATGTTATGACAAGCGTTATTCAATTTTTTAACTAAAAATCTTTTAGCCAATAATCGTCTTCTTATATCTAGCGGCGTTTCACCTGCTTTCGTCAGTAGAGCGTTTATTGGTGTCGAGCGGATTATCCCATTTATTTGTGGAGCCGTTTATTAGCTCCAATAAAACGTAATATTAGTTCCTAGTCCCATATTTTAAAGTAGTCAATAATGTTCTTAATTTTAAATCGTAATAGTTAATTTATTTTCATGTGTATATTTTAAAATTTGACATGTTATATCACAATTTAAATCAGATGCTGAAATGCAATTTGTAGCATGTTTTTCCTATCTACAAAAAACATATGAATAACGTATTTTGCCGTCGGAGCGGCGGCATCCGAGTGTAAAGAGTTGATAGTTTATCCACTGCAAAACATGTCATATGTAAATGCTACTGGATCATATTAAAAGCCTTTGCAAGAGCCAACCTACTCTGAGACTGATTATCTTTAAATTAAATTAGCATTTAGAGTTTCAAGATTTTGATATATTATTACCGTGCTTTTCATTAATTCATTAATTTTTGACTTACGAAAAAGACCAAATAATTTATTTTTAAATTATGTTGTTATGTGGCAGCGATATAAATTTTTATTTATAGTATATTTTTATATGATGAATATATGTTTATACATACCTATAGTATGCAATTAGTATAACTTTGATTAATTGATATTTAATTGCGTTCTATAATTCTTGACAGTAATAATATACATTTTTTTATATTGTTTTATTTCCTATATTAATTTGTTTAACTTCAGATCCAACTAATTTTATATTTCAACTATCGCTACTGCCCCTACCATAAAACTATTATTTGTTAAATTGAAATTCAGTCGAACACATTTAACTTCATGAACT
Organism: Ctenocephalides felis; assembly: GCF_003426905.1. Taxonomy (NCBI): domain Eukaryota; kingdom Metazoa; phylum Arthropoda; class Insecta; order Siphonaptera; family Pulicidae; genus Ctenocephalides; species Ctenocephalides felis. The sequence goes on along the minus strand of NW_020539726.1, from coordinate 9,194,086 downwards.
ACTATACTATTAATATTTAATAAAACTAAATTTTGAAAATCTCATAAACGTATTTTGCTTACTACACTTTCCACCAACAACTTTCCATCAATTAAAAATTGGCAACGTAAAAATACATTATATTAACTTCCCGTAGGGTAAGTTATAGTAATCGCAAAAAAATCGAAAATGAAAATTCTTATATATCTTTACATTTCAAAGGTTTCTAAAAATTTTGGCATACATAAAAAAATATATGTGTGTGTGTGCGTGCAGATACAAATTTTCGTCGCCGATTTCGGGAATACCGATCAACCGAATTCAATAATTCAAGAAACATTTTACTTGTATTGACAAGATGAACAACTAATTAAATTTTCATGAAGGCAGGTCTAGCGGTTTTGGAGATCTAGTAAAAAAAAGGAAAAAAAAGCCTTTTGGCATATATATCTTAATTTATATAAAAATTTAGTGTCACAGCCGTTGTTAAAATTTGTTTTGCTCACCGTGTGCATATGGATCCCATTTAGGACATAGGGTATATTAAAAATCTTAATTAATAGCCGAAATTTTATATTATATAATTAAAAAATATTTTGACGTTTTACCAGAGTTTGAGCATGTCGAGAATGCAAAGAGCGATTCGCAGCGTTTCTATGAGTCTATGGTTGGTAACATGATAAAGAAGCATGCGTCTGTAAAGTGAGGTTATTGATCATTATTGATGTTTATGAATGGTAAAAAAGTATAAAGTTAGGTTATTGATAATTATTGATGTTTATTAATGGAATCGTTTATGAAATCAAGTTTGCTTGAAAATAATCCTGCCTATTGAAAGAAGAGTTTTAGCAGAGAATATTACGATTCATGGTATGTTTGTACATATATACCAAGAAAGAAAAATAAACAAGTAAGTATTAAAACATAGTGTTTGATAGTAAATTTATTAAGCAGAAAACTACAATGAATGAAATGTGTTAATATTACAACCTGCATCAGCTTGTGTTAATATTACAGCCCAAGATTGACGAAGACAACAAACATGCTCTACATTAACACGAACATCATTTATGGTAATGAACAAGGCAATGAACTTTAGAAATAAAACAGAAGGCATGTGCTGCAAGGAAGTTTTAAATGAAAAGTAATTCTTATACAACGGATTTCTTCGATATCATCAGATTGCACGATATCATTTAAGATGTTACAATTTCTGACACTATTGGCATTTGCAATGACTATCACAAAAGGCTAAGGGACAAACAATGCCCGATTTTGAACTTCAATTAGAAAATCAATGTTTTTTGCACAGGTAATTATATGTTGATCAAAGAGAATTTGGTCAAAAATATTGTGCATCAATTAGTTTTAAACTAGATTTATAAAAGCATTCATTATTGAGTAATATTAATTGAATGCGAATATCTGATACAGCTATATGAAATATTGCAAGAAATGCTGCAAGGAAATTTTAAATGGGAAGTGATTCTTATACAACGGAGTCCTACGATACCATCAGATTGCACGATAACATTTAAACGGTTACAATTTCTGATACGATTGGCATTTACGATGACTTATCACCAAGGCTCAGGGACAAACAATGCCCGTTTTTAGACTTAAATTAGAAAATCAATGTTCTTTGCACGGGTAATTATATTTATTTATTTAAATATATAGCCCACAGATTTCTCCAAGAGGACTCAAAAATACAATTATTTTACATAATGAATAACAATTAAAATATATAGTTAGTAACATAAAATGCTAAGATAAAATTGCATATAATGCAAAATGTAACAATAATATTTATAAACAGAATAAGAAAATAATGAGATATTTGAAAGAAAATAAAAAGATTAACTTGTGCAGATGGAGATTATTTGATTAGGTGAAGTTTTGTTAATGTCTATTTCATTATTAATTAAGTTAAAGTTAGATGACATAAGTAAAATTGGCGAATTTAAGAGAGAATTAGATTTAGGGGTAGGATAATTGAAAAATAATTGTGAACGCGAAGATAGCCTTGGAACATTAAAGGATAGTTGATTGAGAATAAGAGGACAGTCTATAGAATTATTGCAAAGCTTAAATAAGAACATAATTGTACAGATAAATCGACGTGAGGCAAGGGAAGGAATACCAAATTCTTTTAGTAAAGTGTTGTGGTCAAAGCCACGTTTAGGGTAAATTTTATATGTTTTATAATAAAGGTATTTTAGAAATTTTTGCTGAACCTTCTCTATCGCATCAGAGTTGTTGATATGATGAGGATACCAAATAATCGAACCGTATTCTAATTTTGAACGTACAATAGAATAGTACATGCAAAGAAGTGCATTGGTAGACTTAAATTGTTTACAATTTCTTAGTATCAAACCTAAAGATTGATGTGCTCTATTACAAATATCAGTAACATTATCTGTGAAAAACAAACCAGAATCAAATAGAACACCTAAATCGGAAATTTTTATTACATCTATCAATGCTGGTGTTAGAAATTTTATAATCAAAAAGTATTGGAACGCGCTTATGTGTAAAACTAAGAATCTTGCACTTTGATATATTTAGATGTAATTTGTTATAGATACACCAAGATTGGAAAAGGTCAAGTTGAGACTGTAATAATAAGCAGTCATCAATAGAATTTATTTTGAGATATAGTTTCAGATCATCTGCAAATAATAAATGTGGACAGTTAATAGTATCAGAAATGTCATTAATAAAAATAATAAATAATAGTGGACCAAGAATGGATCCCTGAGGAACTCCTGAACTAATATTTTCAATGTTGCTCAAGAATCCATTAAGATAGACAAATATATATATGTTGCCCAAAGAGGATTTGGTCAAAAATATCGTGCATCAATTAGTTTTGAACTAGATTTATAAAAGCATTCATTATTGAGTAATAATAATTGAATGGGAATATCTGATACAGCAATATGGAATGTTAGATGTTGAAACGTGTAAATAATTGTGATATTTAATTTTAGGAAAATATTATGCAGTTAATTATATGTTTCCATAATGATGTTTATGAAATATATGTATGTTGAAAGTAATATAGGTGGTGTTTTAAATTAATAGCAAATTTGCTTAGAATATTATATATTATAATTATTTGTAATTATAACGAGAATTATTTAGAAGTGTTTTTTAAATAATATTTAAATATATAATACATATATATAATTTAAATATCGCTGGTTAGAAATTGAAAAATAAAGATACTAATAGAAAATCTTTACAACCAACTTGAATCGAATACTTTTATATTTATTTATTTATTTATTTATTCATAAGCAAGCCGTAATCAATAATAATAGATATTATTTCAGGCTCTTGTCAATAAGTCAAATTATCACTTGATTACTTATGATAAATTTTATAAATTGATGCTAAACTTTGATTTTTTTTAAGTATAAATTTAAAGGAAATTTTGATCAATGGTATTGGATTCAGGTTGATCCATGTTGTTCAAATAATTACCACTGCAAGGAGGCAAAATATTTTTGATGGCAAAACAAAGTTTGCCGGGTGAGCTGGTATATATATGTATACAATATATATATATATATATATATATATATATATATATATATATATTAATAATACAGAATAAAGTTATATTGGCATAGTGAATGTTTTTCTCTTAGATTCCGTTATATTTGTGACGAAAACATCTCTGGGCATTTGACAATTCTTCAAGTTCTATTTAACTAAAATCGAGCCCGTCTGCAATAATACATGTGAACTTGGACTTGCGGTCTGCCGTACAGAATAACACGTCATTCGTAACAAAAGCTTTCCTGCGCTACTGCCTGTGCCGATCGTGAATGTGTTCGCCTAGGAAAAATCTTTGTAGGGCGTTATAGCGACTGCCAGCAGAGCAGGTCAAATGTGGCCCCGAATGGACGCTTAAAATAGATTAGTTGATCCCTGTGATCTTTTCCGGGTGATTACTTGGGAAAGTAGTTTTTTTTCGTCTGAATTTATACTATGTACAGTAGGAATTGAAAGAAGTCAATACGTTTGCAATTGTAATATAAGACTGACTCGAGATTCGATTCTTGTACGCTTTTGCAATTACTTGATTGATTGCCGAACTTGCGATGGCGGTGCAATCGCGCTTCGTTTGGTACGTGCTCGACAGAAAAGAGCATGTGGTTTTTATTTTCAAACTGTTGTTATTGGACTTGTTTTTTAAGCGATTTCTTGAAAAATAATAATAAAAAACAACAAAAAAAATTGTTTAACACTTTATTACAAGAAAACTGCCCGACCGATCTCTACCAAAAACTAATCAGCACGATTCAATAAGAACGGTTTTTGAATTTTCAAAATCAATTCAGAATTGCGTGCTAAAACGTGGACGATATTTTTTTTCACTTCTCGGCTATTTATAATAAAACGGCTTGTCGCACAAAACTGACAAACAATATCCTCATCGAGATACATCGTATGGATTCTAAATTTTTGAAATCGGTCCAGCCGTTTTTGAGAAAACGTCGATTTACGGCAGAAAATATGTTCACACGCACACACACACACACAAACACACACATACATTTTTCAAATTTGGTCTCATTCGATTCAGAATGGCTTGAAACGTCGAGAAAACATAAAATTAGCGAATCGGATTTTTCATGAAAGCATAAGCCTTTCCTTTGGAAAGTTATTTATCTCAATTCGTAATTTCTTTTAATGATAAATTATTTATTTTTAGTATTTAGTCTTATTTTGAAAACAATATAACAATAGAATGATTTCAATCCAAATTTATATTGTATTTGCTTCTGAACCAATGATATTATTTATATTAATATAACATATTATTACAATTTATTATATTGTATTTTCCTCATTTTAACCAATTTCGAGTAAGATCATTTATTTTTGAATGATTAAGATATATTTTATGTTAATCAAAAAATATATATTATCTAATATTTAGTTATTTTTGGAAAATTCTTCATTTTTCATTTTTCAATTTTTTTTAAAATATTTAATATATATCATACATACACCATATATCAGGAGTCTACCATACATTATTTTGTATACTGTAATATTATAGAATAATTTTTAGTTAAAATGTCTACTATGTTAGGCATAGTAGACATTATTACCACTGATAATATATTACAACTAGATTCTAGATTCTAGATTCTAGAATTTTTTTAAGTTACAATATCATTTTTTAAATTTTTACTTAAAAAAAACTAATGAATGCAATAGAATTCTTATTTATTGTAATATATTTTGTTTCATTTCCGAAAATACAGTATATTTAAATAAACTGAAATATTATATATTTTTAATTTTATTTATATATGCACACTAGAGTTTTTTTCTGCAATTTGAAATAAATTTTGTCAACAAATTTGCTTTTTCTAATTATTATTAGTGATACATTGCAACTTGATTTTTGATAATTAGATGTTTTTCATGGTAAAAACATACGTATATTTATTGTCGTGAATGTTTTTTTAATAAAAAGATTGAACACTGTTAATTTGTATTATTCTCACTTTCAATGTATTATTTAAAACCATTTTGTTTATTATACGTTGTTCGATCATTTTAATGATTAATGATAGCGCAGTAGGAATATAAATATAAGTAATGTTAGATTTTTTTTAATAATGCAATGCATCGAACAGAATAAAGAATTCCAGATTTTTTAGAATTTCATTAATTGTTATCATGAGTTCTGTACATTTTACAAAATCCACAGCGCTACAGAGTTTCATTTTAAAACAGACAATTTTATATATAATTTTCAGACAATCGAGCCAAGTAGCATTAGAATAATGTAACGAATATTGAGCATTATGTTATTTACTTGAAACTTTGAATCTATCGAAAGTAAACTGTATATAAAGGTTTTTAAAAGCAAAAATTCTTTTAAGTGTTAAGCACTTGTACGTGCTTATACAATAAGTTTCTTTATGAAAAGAGAAAACGTTTTTCCGAGTGTGCTATTATGGGTAAATTATGAGTTTCTCTAGATGTTTTTTTAAAATTGGCAAACTAGTTCGTCCATCTTCACTGGGTATTATTTTACATGGTGATATTTTATTTCATTATTTAACAAATCAGTATGAAAATGCTAAATAAATCAACAGATTTTCACACATTAAAAAATTAAGTTTCTATGATTCGAGCAAGTATATATCTGTCAAAATTTAAATTGTGTATAAATATTCAACGCGACTAGAAAAAGTATTGAACTAATTATCCAGTGATAAGGATTATTTTATCAAAAAATGTCCTTTGTTATAAAGAAATTACTTTTTCACTACACTTAGAATATTACTTTGATGCGAGTCTACAAATTTTGCATAATACGGGGTTTCAAACAAGCGTAATCTTTTTTCAATTAGTTTTATAAATATATATTGCTTTGACCGCTAACACTGCTCAAACTTATAATAAATATATATGTCTTGTAACAAGCCCATAACATATTATATAATAAAAGATGTCCTGCACAAAATATCACATAATCTTAATACTTGAATAGTTTATGATTGATAATAGAAATAACACTTATAATCCTGTTACTACTTTCAAATATTTTTATAAAATTATCTTATAAATAACATATAGTAATAATAGTTTCAATAGTCAAATCAGATAAAATCATCAGTCAGTCGATTAATATAATTTTTGGAAAGAATATCCAAAAGATTTATATCAGTTTTCTGAATTCCCAAAAAAAAATCAAATTTTCTTTTTGCTGTAGGGATCTAACAACCAGAAGTACTCCGATCACATATTATTATATTTTAAAAGTTGTCCTGAACAGAAGTGCTAATAATTTTGATATTTGATTAGTTCATTACAAATAATAGAACATGATCAATGCGTATAACTTTTTGTTTATTGACCACATATATTTTTTTGCAGCGTTGAATCCATGGGTCTTTGCAAATAATGTTTTATGGCTTCGATTACTTCTAAACTCGTTTGGAAATTATTTGTTCATAGCAAAAAATTGACTACTTGCATCGGGTATTCGCGGTACGAGTTGTGTCCAAAAACAGAATATTGACTGGCCGTGCCAAGATTTCCAAATTTGGCACCACCAAGATTCTTGTTGTGAGAATTTTTGTATAGCAAGTTTTATGCTAATAATCTGAAGACCGTAGAAGGTCTAAAATTTTAAAAGAAAACATTCGAGCTGAATTGACAGCTGTCTCGCCCGGGGTGTTGGTGAATGTTATATGTGCCTGCTTTGTATTTGAAATAAAGGTCATTTGATCGATATTGTTTCTCGAAAATAGATCAAAGAAATTGTAAAAAGGTGATCATGGTAATAAAAAAAGAATATTGGAATATATTGGAATTTCTCAATTATTCAAATAACGCACTCATCATAATTTCGCAATTTTAACAAGCTACTTTGCCAAATATGTGGACGCAATTATGCAGTTGAATATATCGCACAATTTAGCTTTCATCGTTTGGTAGAAAATAACTTAGTAAAATTAGTTTTTATTAAATGACTTTAATACAAAAAATACTTTTTAGTAATTTTATTACATCTTTTCTATTCTGACAATAAATTATTTCTAGTGAAATGTTATTGTTTACGAGACATGTTTCGAGCTGTACCTTCTCTTATATAATCCAAATCGCTGACAATTGGCTACGAACATGAAGTGGAAGTCAATGGTTTTTCGATAGTTTTATAGCCGTACTCTCATCTAGATGAGTTTGCAATGAAATTGCATATAAAGGATGCTATTTACATACATTTAAAAAAGCATTTATTTCAGTTTTAATGTACGCCCGATTCAATCGAACAAGTCACAACTGCGGAAATTTTGATCTTAAGTCACGAAGGAAATAAGTTTTTATGGGTCATTTGAAGAGAACTTCCTGCATATCAAGATAATTTAATGATGCACCAAACCTTTATGATGGATAATTGGTATTGTCTACTATACAAGCATATTCTAATCGATATAATTATATATTTGTTTGTGTGCAACGTGTTTTTGTCTTCTTTTAAAAACGATCGGTAGAAAATCCTTCAGAAATTTTAGAAATGATTTTATACTAAAACTCGTGCATTGACCAAACATGTTTTTTTGAATATTGATATTTTAAGATATTCCTACATACGTGCATTTGATTAATCGAAAATGTTGCAATTGCAAAAACTTTAATCTCGTCACGCAGAAAATAAATGCTTATGGCTCTCTTAAAAATAACTTTAAGCATATCATGTTTCTTTAATGATGCACCAAATCTATATAATTATAGACAACAAGTTTTGATGTATTTCTGAATAATTGGTGTTATTAAACATGCTTAATTAAATTAATATTTCCACTACAATTTTATTTTGAAAATACTTGTTTGTGCAACATGTTTTTGTCTTCTTTTAGTTGTGATTTCATACTTAAATTATGAATTGATCTGACCAAACATATTTCTTTATACTTTGGTATTTTAAATTATTTTACATACTTTTCAGTTTGTTGTAGTTGTTTTCAATCGACATTTGAAAATAGTAAAAATTATTACATACATATATAAAAATTCGTGAAAGTTGTTCGAATGGCAGACAAACGCAATAATCTCAACTGCTATTGTAGTGGAAATAAAGTGACCAAAATTAAAATATCATGGCTTTTTATATATTTGATTATTATCTAACTGATTATCTGCTATAATTTTTTAATCAATCATATTAAAAAAGTCATAACTATGTTTGTTACTTCAACGTTTATTTCTGATTATTAAATTTAAAGCTAATTTTTTTAAGGTTCCTTAAAAATGTTAGTTATTTTTAGGATTAGGTTAGGATTTTTAGGTTAGGATTTCTGTTGAAATCACATTTTCATAAAAATGATTATCTCTTCTAAAGATTTATCCTTTTAATAAAGTATCTGACTTTAATAATTTGACTTGAAGTATGATTTTTTCAGATAATTGTTACTTGTTCTTTTTATGTGCATTTTCTATTGCTTTGTTTTTGCAATGACAAAATTAAAAAAATACAATTTAACAAATATTTTAATGTTCTACATTCTGATATTTAAATCCAATATTTCTAAATTCCTGGGTCAGTAGTTTATAGCTTCGGTTATGTGTAGTTTGTGGTAGATATTTATTTATATATTTGATTATTTTATTGATTATTGACTTTACTTAATATCATATTATACATTTGCCGAAAATATACTAGTCACTACATTAATCAATCATATCCAAAAAAATCATAAGTATTTTCCTCCTTAAAAGTTTATTTGTAATTATTAAATATAATACTTAACTCCTCAATCTTTCTGAATAGATTTTCATCATTGTCGTTTAGTGATTTGGCTTTATTTTGAAATCAAATTTTTATATAGGAGTAACCTGCTCTAAAGATTTGGTATTGTATTAAATTCTTTAGATTTTTTTATACATGTTAATGTTAGACTTTATTCATGTTTTTTCTTCCATCCAGACAATTTTTCTTCTGATTTGTTGCTATATATTTGACAAAATTAAGATATACATATCAACAATTTTTTTTTAATATTTTGAATCTCACATTTAAATCCAAGATTCCTGAATTCCTGGGTCAGCACTTTGAATTTGATGTTATGGCTTTGGTTACTTGTAAAAGGGAGGAAATGATTGGTATTTTTGTAAAATTTCTCTCCAAGTGTAATAAAATAAAAATTAGTATTATATTTCTCATGAATATTACCTAGATTTTTTTTAATAATAATTTAGCATTCGCGTCATATATACATCGTCGTAAACTCAAATATTCTACCTCAATATGATTTTAGGTTGCATGCATGAACTATAATTTTATTTTCGAATTCTCGTATTAATTAGTACTCATCGTATTTTGTTCTCCATGTCTTGGACAGATTTTTTTACGAATTTCGATATATTTTTCCTGAAAGATTTTCATCCTGGTCGTTTTTCAATTGACTAATAAAAATGTAACTTATTTTAAAGATATTTTGTCGTAATAAAATCCTTGTTTATTAACTTTTGGTTAATGTAACTATCATTAATTTTTCTTTTTTTCTTAATCTAGGGATTTTTTTTATTTGATTTTAGATTTTTGACAAAATTAAGATATACACATTAACAAAAATTTGAATATTTTGAATTTGACATTTAAATCCATTATTTCTGTATACCTGGGTCAGTATTTTGAATTTGATTATATGGCTTCGGTTACACGTAAAATGATGAATTGGTTCATAGCCCCGTATTTTTCGTACCCTTGAATTTTAATAGAATAAAAATTAGTATTATATTTTTTATGAATATTACCTACATTGTTTTGGTAAAAAGTCAGCATCACGTCGTAGATTATGCATCATTGTAGAAGCAAATATTCTAAATAGAATTTTAAATTGCATGCAATAACTATAACTTTCAGTCTGCATCGAGCATTCGTGCGATACACATCGGTAAATAAATTTACATAATCTGATAAGAGCGAGTGAGTCAGTAAGTGAACAATGGAGTCTGGCCAGTACGGCCAGGAAAGTGACGACGATGACAGTGGTCATCATGATTTTGAGGATTGTGAATTGAATCCAGTTGATAACAGAATTACGTCAATAGAAGAGTTTGAATACGAAATGGATGACATTAGTGATTATGAAATAAATGATTTGGATAATAATATTAATGAAACAAAAGTTAGTGAAATTAATTTAGTTAACAATTGTGAATATAAAAAAGTAATAAGAAAAGTATTAAAAAGGGAGTAATAGATTTTAGAAAGAAAAGAAGATTGTTAAGTAATAAAATATTTGATAAGAATCGCGAAAAGTTAAGTGTGATAAGGAAAAAAGGTGAAATTGAAGTACAAGTTAACAAAACACATTTAGAGAAAACTAATAATGATAGAATTAATGAAAACGATGTAAATATCGATTGGGCAAGTGAAGTAAATGAAGAAATGGATAGTAATTTAAATAAAAAAACTATGAAGAGGAGTTTTTCTATTATGATGAAAGGAGCGAAGGTCCATTTGTTATATATGCAGAATCAAAAGATAAAAATTTGGGTAGACTACATCCAATGGCGTTAGGAAGAATTTACATACAAAAGTGTCAAGTGTTAGTAATAAGATAAGTAATGTTGCAGCTATAGGTATAAATAAATAAAAATATGTTTTAATGATTGGAAGAGTGCTAATACAGTGGTGAAACAGAAATTACTGGACGAGTATAATATTAAAACTTATATTCCGAAGCATAAAACTACGAGAATAGGTATTATATTTAATGTAGACCCAGAGATTGAAGAAGATGAAATCATGAGTTGCATTAAAACGGATGTTGAAATTATTAAAGTGAAGTGTATTAAAAATAAAAAGGCATATAATAGCAGTTATAAAACACAAAGAGTGAAGATTTGGTTCAGGGGCAGTTATCTTCCAGAAAATGTATTTATTCATTCAGTAGCTTGCGAGGTTCAACCTTTTATTGAAAATGTTATACAGTGCCACAAATGCTGGAGGTTCGGCCATATTCGTCTTCAGTGCCAGGGCAGGCAAAGATGTAGAAAATGTTCGGATGAACATGATGTAAAAGAATGTGAGCCAAATAGAAATATGTGCTTTATGCCGAAATAATCATCAAGCGAATGATAGAAATTGTCAAACGTATTTATATAATAAAAAATTAAAGGAGTTGAAAGATATCAAATATTTCTATAAGTGAAGCTAAGCAAATATTGCGTAAGAGAACATATGCAGATATAGTACAGACCAAATTTTATAACAGAGATTATCAAAATGTATTTCCTTCATTAATTAAACAATCAGATAATCAATTAAACAGATTTAATAATAACAAGTTTGAAATGTTAAATCATATTAAAGAAAAAGAAGTAGAAATTAATGAAGAAAATATATTGAAAATTAGAAAACCTAAGCACACGACATTAAGAATTGAAGGAAGACAAAAAAGAATAAATGCAGAAGAATACAGGAAAGGAGAAAGCAAGTAACGAAATACATAGTGAAGAAAATAACCCAAATAAAAATGAAGATGAAAAAGAAAAAAAAAAGAAGATGAAGCAACAATTCAAAGAAATTTTTAACAAAATAAGGCTAAGATTAAGTTTTAAAACAGAGATAAACACACAGAATATGGACAGCCCTGGAAGAAGAAATAGAATCATTGTGTACTGAAAAAGCAGTGATGGAAACTAATAAAATAGGCAATGTTATTGAAGATACAGGTACGGAATAATAGTTTAAAATATAATAAATTCAACAACAAAACAATTATGGCAAGTAGAGTTATTATGGAAAAAAATAAACACTAATATTTTAAATATGAAAAATTTAAAAATAAAAATATTAAAATTATGCAATGG